>NC_088400.1:66635644-66695644 GCF_034236695.1 Oncorhynchus nerka | reverse complement strand
GGGAGGGTTTGGCCAGCTGGGATGTCCTTGTCCCATCGAGCTCTAGGGACTCCTTGTGGCGGGCCGGGCGCCTGCACGCTGACTATGGTCGCCAGGGGTAAGGTGTTTCCTCCAACACAGGGTTGTTTCGGTGGACGCATTGCTTTGACCTTCTTCTCTCCCGAGTCCGTACGGGAGTTGCAGCGATGGGACAGGACTGTAACTACCATTTGGGGAGAAAAGGGCTAAAAATACAAAACACATTTTAAAAATACCCGAAAATAACCTACATTTCTGTTAATCACTGAGCACTAAGATTTAATTTATTGTTGAGTGGGGAGAGTTAAAAATGTTACATATTCTTAGTGGTTGAAATGGGACTATGAAACTCACATTATTGTTGTAAGAGAGGGAATCGTCTGTGGTGAATTATAACTGAATTTAGAGTGATTTATAAGAGAGAGAGACTTACGGGTATACAGTAGCCTACACACCGTGTGTTTATTTGGACATGAGGCACCTGGAACCAGGGTTGAGGACCAAGCCTTCAACATGTGCTAAACATCAGGCTTCTTCAGCTGACGCAGGTCAAAGGTTGGCATCTCCTCCATGGCCCAGATCCATAAACCACGTCCAGCAGACAGAGAGATCCTCAGGGTGTGTAAAGGTCTGGAGATAACGTTGGGTTAAAGTTCAGGAGGTGTGTTAGCGTCACACCTTTGTACGCTGTATGGAATCCTAGAACCCCACGCCAAAACAGTTGAAGAAAAATGGCGTCTTGACATTCTCCAGCATTGTATGGGTGGCTGAGCGTTAATCAAATCCTTAATCATCATTACCTGGACCTGTCCTGAAGAGAAGGTATAAAACCTGCAATTGTCACTCCTGTGACGTTTTAATAGGGACGTGTTTCATCGTAACAGCCTTTGAAAACATGTTGATGTGACAGGTGTCTCTCCACTCACCTACATGAGTCCAGAGTATGGCTGGTTGTACTCTGTCAAGCCCTGACACACATACTGGGAGTGCTAGCCTCTTTAAACCTGTCCCCATGGACGTCCACCACATTATTCAGTTTACCACCCTCAGGAGTATTCTGTCAAACTTCGTTTCAGGCACATGGATCTGCCTGAGTTTAGATTCACCATGACTGTCCACAGCTGCTAGGTCATACATATAAAACTGATGCACTTCAATGGAATACACACACGCACACACGCACACACACACGCACGCACGCACACGCACACACACACACAATACTCATATAAAATATATCTGTTTGACAACTTAAGCCACATGGAATGTCGAAGGCATCCCTCAATTATTTTCTTAAGTAAAGGTCTAAGCTTATGGTAACTGCAGCTTCGCCCTCAGCGGGGGTTAGGCAGCAGTCTACTGTGCTCTGCTCTGGCAGGATATGCATGTCTGTGCACACGTTAACTACTGGGAGAGAGAGTCCTGTCTGTCCATACGTCCATGTCATGGTACCACGTCCCACACAGCCAGACTCTAGAGGTGTCTGTTTTTTACCACTAACTGGTATTTATACTGAACAAATATAAACCTAACATGCAACAATTTCAATACTTTTACTGAGTTACAGTTCATATAAGAAATCAGTCAATTGAAATAAATTCATTAGGCCCTAATCTATGGATTTCACATGACTGGGCAGGGGCGCAGCCAATCAGAATGAGTTTTTCCCCACAAAAGGGCTTTATTACAGACAGAAATACTCCTCAGTTTCATTAGCTGTCCGGGTGTCTGGTCTCAGACAATCCCCAGGTGAAGAAGCCAGATGAGGAGGTCTTGGGCTGGCATGGTTACACATGGTCTGCAGTTGTGAGGCTGGTTGGACATACTGCCAAATTCTCTAAAACTACATTGGAGATAATTTCTCTACCATAAGCCAACGTTCAATTCTCTGGCAGAAGCTCTGGTGGACATTCCGACAGTCAGCATGCCAATTGCCCGCTCCCTCAAAACTTGATACATTTGTGGCATTGTGTTGTGTGCAAATTTTTGAGTGGCCTTTCATTATCCCCAGCACAAGGTGCACCTGTGTAATGATCATGCTGTTTAATCAGATTGTCGATATGCCACACCTGTCAGGTGGATGGATTATCTTGGCAAAGAAGAAATGCTCACTAACAGAGATGCAAACAAACTTGTGCCCAACATTTTTGAGAAATAGGCTTTTTGTGCATATGGACAATTTTACATACACTTTACATGTTGCGTTTATATTTTTGTTTAGTACATAATACACACTTGTATGCAGACCAGTGGCTATCTGTGCCGTTTAAGATGAGGGAAGACGCACATTTTTTTTATGAGCACGGCCTTATTTCTATTACAGCATATTGGATGACTGTCATTCATATTCCATTCACCCAGTTCAAAGTAACAGTGATCGGTTTAGGCTACTACATAATACTACAATTTTCCCTATACCCATCATGAGGTTGGTACAACCTAGCCTATGAATAAAAGTTTACAACGTAGGTGCACACAGGTCGAGAGAAGAATTTGAGGTGACACATTCAATACCGCTTTGCACACACAATACTGCTTGTCTGCATCTAGCTGATATAGGGTGTAATCATTAGTCTGACAGTTGCAAACAAGAGTTTATATTGAACAAATTCAGGTGTGTTCATCCCCATTTTGTTCCGTTTGCTTCTGTTTTAAGAAATGTTTTTCAACAGAATTGGTGGAATGAATACACCCCTGATCCAGGTGCACAACTTTGGTTTTAAAAGTGTGGGGGACATAACCTGACGTGGGGTCTGGAAGGTTCTCCCCAAGATTCTTTGGGGCATCTAAAGCTAATTTCCTGCATTTCTACACAATCCAATATGACTCATGGCCATTCTAACTGTCTCTATTTTGAACAACAAATAGTAAGCAAAAATGCCCCCAGTCATCAAGCTAAGTAAGGGATCATCACTTCCTCACTCAACAACCCGGTCGCATTCCGCTTCGCTCCACAGGTAGTATCACATTTTCATTTAATTTCATTACAGTACAACGGTTTGATTTGTTTGATCGTAGCTAGCTACATAGCTAGCTACATAGCCGTCTTTGTATCAAAGAGAATTGTGTAGTCTAGAGCGATTTTCTAGGTTAGCTAGCCAGCTATTGTCGTTCTTTTAACGCAACGTAACGTAATCAACACTGCTAGCTAGCCAGCTAGCCCCCGAATAGCAGCACTGTGGAAACTATCACACTCAACGGAACGACTTGATTAGTGTAGTGTCAACAACGCAGCTACTGCCAGCTAGCCTACAAAGTCAACAACGCAGCCACTGCCAGCTAGCCTACTTCAGCAGTACTGTATCATTTTAATCATTTTAGTCAAAGAATTGTGTAGTCTAGAGCGATTTTCTAGGTTAGCTAGCCAGCTATTGTCGTTCTTTTAACGCAACGTAACGTAATCAACACTGCTAGCTAGCCAGCTAGCCCCCGAATAGCAGCATTGTAGAAACATTACACTCAACGGAACGACTTGATTAGTGTAGTGTCAACAACGCAGCCACTGCCAGCTAGCCTACAAAGTCAACAACGCAGCCACTGCCAGCTAGCCTACCTCAGCAGTACTGTATCATTTTAATCATTTTAGTCAATTAGATTCTTGCTACGTAAGCTTAACTTTCTGAACATTCGAGACGTGTAGTCCACTTGTCATTCCAATCTCCTTTGCATTAGCGTAGCCTCTTCTCTAGCCTGTCAACTATGTGTCTGTCTATCCCACGACCCACGTGGAGTTCCAGGTCTCCGGTAGCCTCTGGAACTGTCGATCTGCGGCCAACAAGGCAGAGTTCATCTCAGCCTATGCCTCCCTCCAGTCCCTCGACTTCTTGGCACTGACGGAAACATGGATCACCACAGACAACACCGCTACTCCTACTGCTCTCTCTTCGTCCGCCCACGTGTTCTCGCACACCCCGAGAGCTTCTGGTCAGCGGGGTGGTGGCACCGGGATCCTCATCTCTCCCAAGTGGTCATTCTCTCTTTCTCCCCTTACCCATCTGTCTATCGCCTCCTTTGAATTCCATGCTGTCACAGTTACCAGCCCTTTCAAGCTTAACATCCTTATCATTTATCGCCCTCCAGGTTCCCTCGGAGAGTTCATCAATGAGCTTGATGCCTTGATAAGCTCCTTTCCTGAGGACGGCTCACCTCTCACAGTTCTGGGCGACTTTAACCTCCCCACGTCTACCTTTGACTCATTCCTCTCTGTCTCCTTCTTTCCACTCCTCTCCTCTTTGACCTCACCCTCTCACCTTCCCCCTACTCACAAGGCAGGCAATACGCTCGACCTCATCTTTACTAGATGCTGTTCTTCCACTAACCTCATTGCAACTCCTCCAAGTCTCCGACCACTACCTTGTATCCTTTTCCCTCTCGCTCTCATCCAACACTTCCCACACTGCCCCTACTCGGATGGTATCGCGCCGTCCCAACCTTCGCTCTCTCTCCCCCGCTACTCTTTCCTCTTCCATCCTATCATCTCTTCCCTCTGCTCAAACCTTCTCCAACCTATCTCCTGATTCTGCCTCCTCAACCCTCCTCTCCTCCCTTTCTGCATCCTTTGACTCTCTATGTCCCCTATACTCCAGGCCGGCTCGGTCCTCCCCTCCCGCTCCGTGGCTCGACGACTCATTGCGAGCTCACAGAACAGGGCTCCGGGCAGCCGAGCGGAAATGGAGGAAAACTCGCCTCCCTGCGGACCTGGCATCCTTTCACTCCCTCCTCTCTACATTTTCCTCCTCTGTCTCTGCTGCTAAAGCCACTTTCTACCACTCTAAATTCCAAGCATCTGCCTCTAACCCTAGGAAGCTCTTTGCCACCTTCTCCTCCCTCCTGAATCCTCCTCCCCTCCCCCTCCTCCCTCTCTGCAGATGACTTCGTCAACCATTTTGAAAAGAAGGTCGACGACATCCGATCCTCGTTTGCTAAGTCAAACGACACCGCTGGTTCTGCTCACACTGCCCTACCCTGTGCTCTGACCTCTTTCTCCCCTCTCTCTCCAGATGACATCTCGCGTCTTGTGACGGCCGGCCGCCCAACAACCTGCCCGCTTGACCCTATCCCCTCCTCTCTTCTCCAGACCATTTCCGGTGACCTTCTCCCTTACCTCACCTCGCTCATCAACTCATCCCTGACCGCTGGCTACGTCCCTCCCGTCTTCAAGAGAGCGAGAGTTGCACCCCTTCTGAAAAAACCTACACTCGATCCCTCCGATGTCAACAACTACAGACCAGTATCCCTTCTTTCTTTTCTCTCCAAAACTCTTGAACGTGCCGTCCTTGGCCAGCTCTCCCGCTATCTCTCTCAGAATGACCTTCTTGATCCAAATCAGTCAGGTTTCAAGACTAGTCATTCAACTGAGACTGCTCTTCTCTGTATCACGGAGGCACTCCGCACTGCTAAAGCTAACTCTCTCTCCTCTGCTCTCATCCTTCTAGACCTATCGGCTGCCTTCGATACTGTGAACCATCAGATCCTCCTCTCCACCCTCTCCGAGTTGGGCATCTCCGGCGCGGCCCACGCTTGGATTGCGTCCTACCTGACAGGTCGCTCCTATCAGGTGGCGTGGCGAGAATCTGTCTCCTCACCACGCACTCTCACCACTGGCGTCCCCCAGGGCTCTGTTCTAGGCCCTCTCCTATTCTCGCTATACACCAAGTCACTTGGCTCTGTCATAACCTCACATGGTCTCTCCTATCATTGCTATGTAGACGACACACAATTAATCTTCTCCTTTCCCCCTTCTGATGACCAGGTGGCGAATCGCATCTCTGCATGTCTGGCAGACATATCAGTGTGGATGACGGATCACCACCTCAAGCTGAACCTCGGCAAGACGGAGCTGCTCTTCCTCCCGGGGAAGGACTGCCCGTTCCATGATCTCGCCATCACGGTTGACAACTCCATTGTGTCCTCCTCCCAGAGCGCTAAGAACCTTGGCGTGATCCTGGACAACACCCTGTCGTTCTCAGCCAACATCAAGGCGGTGGCCCGTTCCTGTAGGTTCATGCTCTACAGCATCCGCAGAGTACGACCCTGCCTCACACAGGAAGCGGCGCAGGTCCTAATCCAGGCACTTGTCATCTCCCGTCTGGATTACTGCAACTCGCTGTTGGCTGGGCTCCCTGCCTGTGCCATTAAACCCCTACAACTCATCCAGAACGCCGCAGCCCGTCTGGTGTTCAACCTTCCCAAGTTCTCTCACGTCACCCCGCTCCTCCGCTCCCTCCACTGGCTTCCAGTTGAAGCTCGCATCCGCTACAAGACCATGGTGCTTGCCTACGGAGCTGTGAGGGGAACGGCACCTCAGTACCTCCAGGCTCTGATCAGGCCCTACACCCAAACAAGGGCACTGCGTTCATCCACCTCTGGCCTGCTCGCCTCCCTACCACTGAGGAAGCTCAGTTCCCGCTCAGCCCAGTCAAAACTGTTCGCTGCTCTGGCCCCCCAATGGTGGAACAAACTCCCTCACGACGCCAGGACAGCGGAGTCAATCACCACCTTCCGGAGACACCTGAAACACCACCTCTTTAAGGAATACCTAGGATAGGATAAAGTAATCCTTCTCACCCCCCTTAAAAGATTTAGATGCACTATTGTAAAGTGGCTGTTCCACTGGATGTCATAAGGTGAACGCACCAATTTGTAAGTCGCTCTGGATAAGAGCGTCTGCTAAATGACTTAAATGTAAATGTAATTGTTAAATATGTTTAGTGATTGATAAGACTGAACCAGATCAGTCAATATTGTGTTGCACCTTTAATAACCAATAGCCTAACAATTCTCCCAGTCCCTGCCTCTGTAAAACATCCCCACAGCATAATGCTGCCACCACCACGCTTCACCGTAGGGCATTCAGGCCAAAGAGTTCAATTCTGGTTTCATCAGACCAGATAATCTTGTTTCTAATGACCTGAGAGTCCTTGGCAAACTCCAAGCGGGCTGTCATGTGCCTTTTCCTGAGGAGTGGCTTCCATCTGGCGACTCTACCATAAAGGCCTGATTGGTGGAGTGCTGCAGAGATGGTTGTCCTTCTGGAAGTTTCTCCCATCTCCACAGAAGAACTAAGGATCTCTATCAGAGTAACCATCGGGTTCTTGGTCACCTTCCTGACCAAACTTCTTCAATTTAAGAATGATGGAAGCCACTGTGTTCTTGGAGACCTTCAATGCTGCAGAAATATTTTGGTACCCTTCCCCAGATCTGTGCTTCAACACAATCTTGTCTCGGACATCATGGCTTGGTTTTTGCTCTGATATGCACTGTCAACTGTGGGACCTTATATAGACAGGTATGTGCGTTTCCAAATCATGTCCAATCAATTGAATTTACCACAGGTGGACTCCAACCAAGTAGTAGAAACATCTCAAGGATGATCAGTGGGAACAGGATGCACCTGAGCTCAATTTCGAGTCTCACAGGAAAGGGTCTGAATACTTATGTAAATATGTTTTTTCTCTTTTTTTTATTTTGAATGCATTTGCAAAATGTCTAAAAACCTGTTTTCACTTCGTCATTATTGAGTATTGTGTGTAGATTGATGAGGGACATGTTTTATGTTTTATGAGGGACAAAAAAGCTAGAAAACATTTACATACGGTCACTTATGCAAGTTCGACAGGTTCCCGCGCCTTAGCAGAGGTGACCGGTCTGCTCCTGATCCCTGGGATCGTCATCTTGGTCGGAGTCCTGCAGCCAGAGCCGTGTGTCGGGGAGGGGGTACTGTCACATGTTCTCCCTCTCCGGCCTCTAGGTCACCAAGCTGCTCGTTAGGGCGCACACCTGTCACCAGTGTTACATGCATAATGACATTCACCTGGACTCCATCACCTCCTTGAATACCTGCCCTTTATATGTCACTCCCTTTGGTTTCTTCCCCAGTCGTCATTGTTTCTGTTTCTTGTTTGTGCGTTGTTAATGTTTCTTGTTTTGTATTATGTTGCGTTTATTTATTAAAACACTCACTCCCTGAACTTGCTTCCCGACTCTCAGCGCATATCATTACACATACAAACAACAGCTGTTAGTTAGTTATATGAGGTGGCTATTATTACTATCTAACAGATAGCTACAGGCTTGAGCTGAACGGGCTGTGGTAGCTACAAGCTGGCTAATTCATTCACCTCAGTCAAGAGGGGATGAAACGTTAGCTAATGTATCATGTCAGTTACACTACTACTAGCTCAGCATTGGGAATAAACAGTAGTTTTAGTTTATTTGAAGTTAAACAGCAGTTACCTTGCCAGCTACATCAGTCAACTAAAGAGTAGCCAGTTTCTGCTCTGCTTGCTTTTACAACTCGGAGAAAGAGGGAAAACGTACAGACTGACAGCAGCTGCCTCTGTTCAACTCTCCCGTGCTGGTCCAGCCAGCCTTTCAGAAGCTCCACAAAAACCTGTCGGTCCAAATGAAGAGTCTGCCATATTGCTTTGCACCTATCCAGTACAGGTCAGATCAGTAACACCAAAGCGGCCCGAAATGGAGCCAGGTCGTACTCTCCTTGTGCGACTCCTCTAGATGGAATGCATAGGCCTGCATGGTATGAATCTCAGTCAGTGCATATTTACCACGTGAGGACAAGCTCTCGCTGCTGTAGCCAGTGGATTCATGACGCACGCGGCCAAATGTATTGGCGTACGCAGCCCAGTCTCTCCCCAACAGCCAATAAATGCATCAGCCTGAGGCCCTGAGCAATGCTAAATACACAGCTAGTTAAAGGGGATAGGGACCTACGTCATCCATGGCGTTAGTGTACATATTTCTGTATTGAGCACTGTCTGCTATGGTGTAAAAGTGATGGCCCAGTCAATGATATCGCTTTTATTGGTTGTTAGGATGTCTACTGTGATACACACTTACGTGAAGGCCAAGGGCAGGGAAAGAGTTGTGGTCCATGCGTTAAAGTCTATGGACCGTTTTACTGTATCAAATGTCGGCTGTAAAATTGAGTGACATCAAATTGAATTGCCTTTGTACAATTGTGTGCAAAGACACACATGGCCAAACACATTTCCAATGAGATGAAACTTTTTTTCATGATTTTAGACATTCACAGAAAAAAGTAGCAGCCATTTGGGAGAAACACGGTGACCATTTTGTGCCAAAGGTATTCTCACCACACATCAGGGTGCAATATAACCAAATGTTTAGATAGAAATGTATTGGGTAGAACAGCTATGATTGTCTGTCAGGTAGATTAGGGTATTGTGTTATCTCTATTCACTACATTTCTATCTGTTTGACCTTACAGAATACATGGGTGAGGGGTAGGCCAGTATACTTGTGCCAGTTTCCAGCTGGGGATGCTTAACGTTCCATAGCAGTGTTTTCATGTGCAGTACTCTCCACTCCATCACATAATGTAAATACTATAGCCCCACATGGTGCCACTGGTGTGTGGACGTTGACGTGGGTAGAAGGCTATTTACACACTCACTGTAGGAAAAAGGCAATGATGCTAGCTGGGCTTAGTGCTCTGCATGCACAGTTTAACCTAACCTGGATACAGCTGGCCTGGCCTGGGAAAATACATGCACTCACGTACACATACACACAGAAGCACGCACGCACGCATGCACACACAAGCTTGTGTGAGAGAGATAAACAGCGAACCGAGAAAGAGAGAGTGGGTCTGTGAGAAAGGAAAAGAGGGAGTTTTAAGCCAAATTCAGATCGGCACATGACGTGCCTGTCGAAATCTCTCTTGTGCCATGTTGATGTTTGGAAACATTGCCTGCAGCTCCTAGCTGATGCTCTCTGACTGCTGTAACATGTTAGTTCAGAGCCAGGCAGCACAATGTTTTCATTAATCCCACAACTGACGTCTGTGATGTCACCTCAGCTTTTACAGCGTCAGATTAACAAAGGGATTTTTAATGAACACAGAATGAGGGCTATCGCCAACAGAGGGTTGCTATAGGGATGACAATAGAGTAGACAAACATGCTTTGTGAGGAATATGAACCCAATGTTTTGGAATTGGTAGGCCTATAACGCTATGTGGTGGGTAAAGCAATGCCCATATTTGGAGCACCATTTTGGAAAATGAGTTCTTCACTCCTAAGGTCAACAGCTACAGAAATGATGTCTTTTTGTGTCTAAATGTTTGCCCCAACTACCATATAGCAGCCATCGCATCACTTCCTGGAGATTATACATGACCCAAAATTGTGAAATGTTTACTATCGCCATGGTCACCACCTGGCCCAGAAGCCCTTGTAAGATCCCATGACCCTCAGTGTGTGTGCATACCAGGTATACTCAGAAGGACATTCTGCCCACAACTTCCTATTCCCACTACCAAACATCCCTTTCCTGTTTTAAAGGTCATGCCAGATTCCCAAACGTTGACCTCCCAAGTCCCTACATTCTGCTTTAAAAGCTTGGTTTGACCCCCACGTTGAATAATGGGATGGCTTCAAGGGCTGAATTCAAGCTGCTCTTAAATCAGTGGTGCCTGAGGATTGTTGTGCTGTGGTCCATCTAAAGCGATCCTTTGACCTCCAAAATAATCTAAACCAGAGTTTAGTCATCAGTAGCACAGCCCCTAGTGAAGACCCCAGTGTGTTCTCCTGACCACTATGAGGGAAACGTGGGGATTCTTGGGGAAACGCTGCTTTAACGTGTCTCATACACACCCATAATCTCCCTAACACCTATTGAGCAGCTACAACATGTTCTGATGGTGTTTGAGTTTGTCGCAGTTGTTGTGTAACCTCAACATAGCATGTAGTGAAGAACATGCTTAAAGCTGGCAAGAGTGTTGATGATTGACAGCGAGGGAAAATATATTTTCTAGGAAAAAGACTCAGTGGTTTGCCATCGCAATGGTCTTCATTTATAACAGAAATTGTTAGATTACAGAGCTCACATTGTAAAACACCAAATCAATATAGGCCAAAATACTTAGGGGATACCTACTAAAATATTTGATTTGCATAGGCTGTACTAGCTATTTGAACTATATACACAATCAGAAACTGTTAATAACCTGTTCAATAAATGCATGCAGGAAAGTAGCCTACTCTGTTGTGAAGGACAGATACTGCCACAGAGTGGCTATAATATGTAACCACAGGCAAACTTTTCACACAGTAAGCCTGGCTCTGACCAATCAGTTCTTTGGACCGAATCCTAACCTGGAACTGAAATGTGTAAGTAAAATGTTTGGATAAATCTCCCACTGACACCAAGACATGATTAATGCAAGTCAGAATAGTGTGGTGGACAGATCTCAAGTGAGGATTGGGCTCTGTGTTTATAAGAATGCCTAGATCAGTGTTTCCCAACTCCGGTCCTCCAGTACCCCACAGCACAACTTTTTGTTGTAGACCAGGACAAAAACACCTGGTTCAACTTGTCAAGGGCTTGATGATTAGTTGACAAGTAGAATCAGGTGTGCTTGTTCAGGGCCTCAACAACAATCTGTACTGTCGGGAGTACTGGAGTTGGCAAACACTGATCTAGGGTGTGTTCGTACATTCACTCTGGCTATCTACTCAGAATTTCAGAGCACTGTTGTCTGAATTTGCCAAAGCGCAGAATATGAATTTACGAACGCTCAACACCTGTTGAATATGTCAGTAAACATCGGCTAAAAAGCTTAATTCAATTGTTGCCAGCAGCACAGTTACAGTCACCAACGCTCTGGGTAACTTGAGAACAGCTAGCATGCTACTTCCAGTGAGTGCTTGACTGCCGTTGTGTGGTCAGAGAGCTCTCGGATCAACCCTACTCCTCGGCCAGAGCGTCCAATGTGCGCTCTAAACACTCCGAGAGCGAAACACTCAGAATTTATGAGTGAACAATATGACAACGCTCTGTATTTACGAACGCTCAGAGCGTCTCTGGCACTCCAGAGTAAATTTATGAACGCACACGTAGAGAGTCATAGCCATAAAGATCATACAATTCAAAACATAACGCTATGGTCATAAGCGATGTGTTACCATAGAGACACAGTTAAGATGACTACACACAATGAGTGAGAAAATGAACGCTCAAACAACCGCATGTTTTACTGTAACGGATTTGTATTGCTTTAATGTTTTTTTCTCCTCAGGAACGGGTAAGCCATGACAGTATAATGCAAATGAAGAAAAAAATACAAGACCCCTCTGTACATCCTTAGTAGTACATTTACACACTCATTAAGTCCCGTCTGTACACTGAACTCCTCCACACACCTCAACACAAAAATGCATTCCATTTCCATTGGTTAACACTGACTGACAGCCGCGGGGTCATGTAGCTTGAAATGTTGAGGACTTAAAATAAAAACATACCAGCAAATAAAGAATAAATAAGGAGAATAAATAAATCATGTTACTTGTGAGAGGGCCACGGAGGGCCACAGTTTGGACATCGGGGTGACTATAGCTAGACGTAGTAGCTCAAATAAAAGAGATTTGAAGAATTGTAGACAACATTTTGCCTTCAACACTGATATTCACATGAAATGATATAAAGTGATTGTTTGCATCTCTGCATCTGTTGTATGGTTGTGGTATTCCATTGGTAAGTGATTGGTATTTCTAAACGGGTTAACAATAGTCTCAACTCCATTCCGTTGCAATGGAGAGGACGAGAGAGAGAATAGAGAAGTTCACATATAAAGGTGGTGTTAGTGGTATGTGGGTCTGCATATTTACTGGCAACAGAAGGAACATTTATGAATTCATTCGGCTTAGCAACACAATTTCCTTGGAAAAAAGCCAAACATGTAGACACCATAGAAGTTATGTGTTTGAATCTTTGGCAAATCATAATGTCGGTATGATGGGTTGCACATTGCTGTTTACATATTGCATTTAAGGTCGACTTCTAAATTAAATGTCCTCATGCTTCCCTTATAAAAACGTATTCTTTTTTTTTTTTTAAGAACATTTCATATTTTCATAATGTGGTAAATCCATATTCAAGAGCTGACCCTAAAACTGGCAACAACATTTGCCAGGTAACTGATATTATTCGCTGTATTATGGCAGCGTTTAAGACAAACTTGAACATTATGTTGGTCTACCACCCGGATGGTTTTGTCCATGCATTTTTCCTGTAAAAATCATATGCTTTCATCCCATACATGCCTAACCTCAATCTCTGAGAACGCGAAGAAGAATAAACATGACGAGCTAGAACAAACATACATGTACTGAGTAATGTACACCATATATATCCAAAAGCCTTTCAAAATCTCCCGACTTTGAAATCATTAGCCAAAATAAGTATTTTTTTTCTCAATCCTTAAGGTAATCTTCTTTATGTAGACTGTACAATATATGTATATATGAGTTATCATGGAGGAACAAAGCAACAAAAATAAATATTTTTTTTAGCTATGTCACCTTTCAAAGTAGTATATCTATATACATTTGATATCAATATCATTTTTCCTTAGCTTATGGAAGATGGGTGAGTGGTGTGTGTTTGATAAGCAGGCATTTACACACAGTGTGACAACCTCTACGTTTGTCTAAAGGTATGTAGATGCGATCTGGTAAGAAGATAAATTCCCTTTTGATTCAAAATTAAAGACGACCTTGCTTGATACAGTGAAACCCTGCTGCAAGTTGGATCAAGAAAATAAAAAAAATATCGCATCTCACCATCGAGTAACTACTTCAACAAAAGGCTGTCTACATGTTCTTTTTACTTTTTAGGGCTCTTTAGTAGAGTCCAAAAATGGTTTATAATATCATGCAGTCTCTAACAAGGCAAACAACCTCTGTTTTCTTGTCTTAGGGTTAAAGTCTTCATAGAACACAGCGTAGAATGGCCGTTTTGGTGATGTTTAGAGGGAGGGGGGTACAGTTGGACTAAAACATGCAGGACAGTGCCTAGGGCCCAGGGCTCGGACCAGTCCCTGGTGTTTGTTTCCAGTGTGCTGATTAGCAGTGTCTGTGAGCAGCCAACAGGTGAGGATCAGTCTGAGTCAAGCAGGATTGAGTTCAAACGTGGATAATCGGAACCAGCGTGTGGACAGGAGGAGTGACAGCAGTAGATTTACCAGCTACCTTTCCACAGGCCAGAGTAATCCATCTCCCACATCTGAAATCAATCAGTGCGCTCCAGGATCGACTGGTCAAGTCTGGACCTAACATAAGCAATGTGTTTTATGAGAAGGTTGATCTGCTCTGTGAAGTTGAGCACAGTTTATTTTTCTCGCTGTTGAGCCCTTTACAACATACAACAGGCCTGGGAAATGTCCACTCGATGGTTCACAAATGACTTTAGTGGACCAAGCTTAAAGATCGAGCTAACATGCAAAAATGTCTTCTTAAATATTCTTTAGTAAGAAGCCACTGAGGCAAACTATTTTTCTGAAGACAGAATAAAGTTCAAGAAGAAAGCATTCTTTCTGTTTTTGTCTGTTTCATTTCAATCAACTGTTCCATTGTAAAAAAAAAAATAGAACAGAAAACCTACAATGCCTTAAACTGACCATCTAATAATGACATACTTGTTCTGAGTGCTACCTTTGGTAAATCAATCCGAAAACCTGATAAATGTCAGTGTCCTTTTCTCCCACTGATACTTAGTTTAGCACACAGCTTCTCCACTTGGACTTCCACAGTTACCCTGTGGAAGAAATCTTCTTCCTCCACCAGCTCGAGACACATTATCACTGTCACCACTCCAGCTACAACTTCCTCTGACGCCATCTTGGATTACCTCCAAGTCCTTCAAACATAAAATCTCGCAGAATAAAACAAAGAGAACATATCTCAACAAAAAGAACAGAAGAAAATAATGAAACACAATCCAAAATGAAGAAAAAAAATGGAAGAACAAAAGAATGGCTGCCGGGGGTTTGTTGGTTTCACCGCCTCATGACTTTGGAGACGAAGTTGACGATGGCTGAAGCAGGCTGGTCGGGGTCCAACTCGGCAAACAGGTGGCTGACGTTGTCCGTTGTGCTTCCTTGTTTACGTGCCACGAAACCAAACAGTCTGAAGTTTAAAGAGAAATAAAAGCCTGGTTTGAATATGTAGGAGATGGTTCATGATTTGATGTAGTTATTTATAGGCCTATGTGGACCATGGGACTTATTTGTCCCATCTAGTTAATGACCTATTCTATGTATAATAGAGTGATTTGAGTTGTGAGACCTACTTTGCCGTTCCACCTCCTTCCTTGCTCCACCTGTGAAGACGAGAAATTAATTTTGGAGGAACAATCAACAAATCTTCCCTATGTAGGCTACATTTGCACTATTTTCACTACTTTAGCACAGCAGAAAGATCTGGTCTCAAACACTTACTTCCTGTCCTGGGGGTCAATGTCACAGTAGGTGACAGTGTTGATTGGGTAGTGCCTTCGGAAGAAGACCCTAGGCAGGAGAAAACTCAGAGTTAGTGTTGTAAATCTCAGAGTTTGTCACCAAGCTAGGTCAATTCAAGTAAAACAGTTTGACATACTAGTGATGAATCAATGATTGAATACCGACAGATTTCTATGGATCTGACTGTGGGTGTAGGGTGCTCCTGTTTCCATGGTTACTACTCACTTCCTCTGGCTATCCGTGAGGGTGATGCCCTGCGACGACACTTTGAAGTGGACGGTTGTTGCCGCGGGCAACGGGTTGATGGCCACCGTTTCGCTGATTGCTTTGGCGACGGCCTGAGGACCGGTCAGAGACTCCATGTCCACCGAGCTGATGTAAAGAACATTGCATGCTGGGAGAGAACAAAAAAAATGGTGCATAATCAGTCACTGTACAAAATGAAGCAGTGAAGGAGTTCAACTACCAACAATTAGTGCAATCATTTGAACATATTGTGGATAAGTGTTGAGAAACAGATCGAGGCAACAGCTGGCTGTATATTAGTGGCTCCATATCTTTCCTTTCTTCTCCGATCAGAATGCTCACTCCATGCATTTGTCGGTAGGTAGTGCCATGCTATCTCTACCAAAGAGAACAGAACACACGTCCAATCCAGAAGACAATGTTTCAAACCCCACAACAGCTGCCCTGCATAAGACCTAAAGAACAGCGTTATAGAAACACACTTCACTCGTTTGAGTGACAACCATGACAAGCAAAGATGTGACTAAGGCAGGCATGGTAGTGAGAGGGAAACTTCTGTGGTGACCATGCAGAGCTGAAATATCAGTCTGGGGAGTGTGGGGACAAGGGGGTTAATAATGCCAAAATAGAACCCAAAAACACAGTGCAGTATTTACCATGGGCCTCCTCGGGGACTTGTTGCTGTGCTACTGCAACATAACAGGGTATCCGAGCATGAGAGGAGAAACAAAACCACTGTAGTACATGAAAACTATGTATTTGTGTAACTGCATAGTAATTACATAGGTACTACAGTGGTAAAAGTAAAACAGAATTTGGCCGATTATTATTCGATTGTTGTTATATGTATCTACTGTTGTAATAGAAGGCTTGGAATGGATTGATGATCAACTGAAAGAGAATGGGCTGAATAATGCAGGGTGCAGTTTGTCCTCACCTGCTCCTTGTTTCACCAGCTCGGCCACTGTGTCAGTGGGAGTGTCCAGCTCCAGGGCCTCCTCATTGGGATCTTTGCTGGGGATCATCAGCTTGCAGGGCAGGGCCAGAGGAGTCATCGAGTGTTGGTACACCAGGGCAGACAGACATCCTGCACACACACATGATTAGCAAGTGTACTTACTTGCTGGAGGGCTAATGAACGAGTTCTCTGTTGAATATGCATGTTTGGAACTCACCAAAGTAGGGTTCGTTGGGACAGCCCTTCAGACGAACGCCTTTGGGGCTCGTCTCAATCAGGAAGTGCCTCACCAACTCGCTCGTGATGTCACCAACTGCCAAAAAACAAAACAGTAAACACATCCTTTAACCTCTTGAACCTCTGGGGGCAGTATTTCATTTTTGGATGAAAAACGTTCCCGTTTTAAACAAGATATTTTGTCACGAAAAGATGCTCGACTATGCATATAATTGACAGCTTTGGAAAGAAAACACTCTGACGTTTCCAAAACTGCAAGGATATTGTCTGTGAGTGCCACAGAACTAATGCTACAGGCGAAACAAAGATGACATTTCATACAGGAAGTGAGCCAGATTTTGGAGGCGCTGTGTTCCAATGTCTCCTTATATGGCTGTGAATGCGCAAGGAATGAGCCTACAGTTTCTGTCGTTTCCCCAAGGTGTTTGCAGCATTGTGACGTATTTGTAGGCATATCATTGGAAAATTGCCCATAAGAGACTACATTTACCAGGTGTCCGCTCTGTGTCCTCCGTCGAAACTATTGCGTAATCTCCAGGTGCGTGCATTTTTTTCAATTTTGAACAGAGGAGAAACCAAACTGCAACGAGTGATTTATCATCGAATAGATATGTGAAAAACACCTTGAGGATTGATTCTAAACAACGTTTGCCATGTTTCTGTCGATATTACGGAGTTAATTTGGAAAAAAGTTTGCGTTGTAATGACTGAATTTTCGGGGGTTTTTCTTAGCCAAACGTGATGAACAAAACGTAGCGATTTCTCCTACACAAATAATAATTTTGGAAAAACTGAACATTTGCTATCTAACTGAGAGTCTCCTCATTGAAAACATCCGAAGTTCTTCAAAGGTAAATTATTTTATTTGAATGCTCTTCTTGTTTTTGTGAAAATGTTGCCTGCTGAATGCTAGGCTTAATGCTATGCTAGCTATCAATACTCTTACACAAATGCTTGTGTAGCTATGGTTGAAAAGCATTTTTTGAAAATCTGAGATGACAGTGTTGTTAACAAAAGGCTAAGCTTGTGAGCCAATATATTTATTTCATTTCATTTGCGATTTTCATGAATAGTTAATGTTGCGTTATGGTAATGAGCTTGAGGCTATAATTACACTCCCGGATACGGGTTTTTTTCTTAGCCAAACGTGATGAACAAAACGGAGCGATTTCTCCTACACAAATAATCTTTTTGGAAAAACTGAACATTTGCTATCTAACTGAGAGTGTCCTCATTGAAAACATCCGAAGTTCTTCAAAGGTAAATTATTTTATTTGAATGCTTTTCTTGTTTTTTTGAAAATGTTGCCTGCTGAATGCTAGGCTTAATGCTATGCTAGCTATCAATACTCTTACACAAATGCTTGTGTAGCTATGGTTGAAAAGCATTTTTTGAAAATCTGAGATGACAGTGTTGTTAACAAAAGGCTAAGCTTGTGAGCCAATATATTTATTTCATTTCATTTGCGATTTTCATGAATAGTTAAAGTTGCGTTATGGTAATGAGCTTGAGGCTACAATTACACTCCCGGATGCGGGATTGCTCGTCGCAACAGGTTAATCAAAGGTCTCTGATCGAAGGTCTGTTTTTGCACTTTCACTCCTAATGATTAAGGTTGGGATTCGGGTTCGGGTGCTCTGATCCTAGACCTGCGACTAAGATTAAAGATCTACTGTACCTTTCTTGTTGGCCTGGGCGGTGGGAGGTGGGCAGGCCACCTTCATGGCCAGGCCGTAGGCCCCTCTGAAGGAGTGGCTGTCCCTGATGACGAAGGCCCCTGGCTCCCTGTCTCTCAGCAGACTGATGGCCTGCTCTCTGGAGATGTCTGGCTTGTACCAGAACTTAGACGTGTCCTGGACAAACTTCACGTTCAGTCTGATGTCTGGACTCTGATCTGTAGAAGTAGTGACAATGGTCAAAGCAATGAAATAGGGATGATTCTGAGACTTTCGTCCATCAAAATAAGCACTGATTGACTGTACAGTTTCTGCTGTGCATGATTGAGTATGACCGCTCACTTGGCTAGATCTGAATAGATTGAATAAAGAACATGGCAGAGACTAGGGCTAGATGCTATTCAGGATTGGACCTCCTCTCTCACCGTAGATGGAGAATTTGGAGAGGTCGGGTAGGGTGTGAGAGGTGGACACACTGGGCGTGCTGCCTCTACTGGGTAAGGTGGGTATGGTGGTCTTCCCATCCAGAGTCCCATACGACAGCCCCACATTGGACCTCTCTCCACTGGGCATCCGCCTCTTCTCTGGAAGCATTGGCTGGGGCGACACTGGGAAGGAGGGCGTGGGTGGTACCCCCTGTCTGTCATCGGGCGTAGTGTGGCCACTGGCCATCGGGTGGCGCCCCATCAAAGGGCTGGGAGGGACGGCGGCGGTTCTGGAGCCTCTTGAGGGGATCACAGGGCTGCCAGGGACTTGCACCCTGTTTCCATTGGGCGGTGTGGGGTGACGAGCCAGACCCGGGCTGGCCTGGTTGGCCAGGCGGCGCTGGAGGGCGGGGCTTGGTGGGGTGTTGGTGGCCACCGTGCGGTGGAGAGTGTTGGGGCTTCCGGGGACTGTGTGGAGGGGGCCCACGACGCTGACCTGGGATCCCTCAGGGGAGTGGGGGCCGTAGGACGGAACGGGGGCGTGCTGGGCACTCTCCAAGGGGTGGGATGGGAAGCCGGAGTCAGCCTGGAGCCGAATGGAGGAAGTCATCCTCATGCTGCAGAGAGAGAGAAACACTGAGCTGTAACCTAGGACTATCTTTAGTCCTCTTCTTTCAAGAGTTTCCCCTGGGTTATCCAAACTCTGTTCCCCAGGAACAGTACCGTACTCACCCGTCTGGGCTGTGGATGGGACTACTGGAAGATATAGGATCATTTAGGGGGTGTCCAGCATAACCACGGCCGTCTGTAGTGAAAACACACACACATATATTATTATTACACTGTTATTGGCAGGCTAAACAGGGAGTGAAAGGGATGCTGTTATGATGGGGACCGACAGAAACCTGGTGAGGTCATTCCCAAAACAGTTCAAAAAGAAAATAAACATCCTGAGGGAGACTCAAAGTGGGATTAACACAGATGCAAAGTTGAGAGGTGAAGGCATTAAACAGGCCCACTCCACAGGCTAACAACCGAATATAGATTTGATACCTAACCTACTGTAACCTTACCTCACACCTTAACAAATTCCTTACTTTAACCTGAACTTTTTCTTCACGTTTCAGAAACTTCTGGGCTGGCCAAAATAATTGGGCAGCCAATGAAATTCGAGAAGAGGCAGGACAACCACTGATAGCCAATCAAAACAGAATGTTTGCGGTTGCAGCCTGTATAGTGGGACTGTGTTATTCCTCTAGAAGCAAACAACAGAAGGTAGAGCTAAACCGAGACGCCATAACAAGATCCTCCTGTCAAAACGAGGGGTTTTCAAACATGGCCGAACACAAAGGATTATGGGTACTCTGTGTGACGGGGATGAGAGGTTGGTGCCACATGTTGCCATAGAAACACCCTTACCTTGCTCCTCATCACTTACAGATTCACAGTCTGACAGAACAGAAAGAATAAGTAGAAGAAGAAAACAGTCGGTGATTGAGGGAGAGGTGAGAAAAAGAGGAGGAGGAAACCGTTGAAAGAGAAGCAAGAGACCAAAGTTTGCAGGTGTGTAGAAGCAATTAGGGGACTAAGAAAACCTAGATGAGAAAAGGTTGTGTGTGTGTTTTCGTTCTGACCTGATCCACTATGGATTGTTTGTGTGTGTTTGTGTTTGTGTATGTCTGTGTGTGTGTGTGTGTGTGTGTGTTCTGACCTGATCCACCATGGATAATGTTTGCTGGGTGGTGGGGCTTCAGTCCTAAAGCAGAGAGAGGGGTTTTGGCCAAGCCTGGAGGAGAACGGGCTAGAGAGAGCGAGAGAAACAGAGAGAGAGAGCGAGAGAAACAAAGCGAGAGCAAGAGAAACAGAGAGAGAGAAAACAGAGAGAGAGAGAGAGAGAGAGAGAGAGAAAGATAAAAAGCGTGATAGAGGGAGAAAGAAAGAGATAGATAATGAGAGAAAGAGAGAGACCAAACTGTAAGTGTTTAGCCTACAGAAGATCTGAGCTGATTCATACAGAATACATAGTGTCAGATCCAAACAACCAACAAACTACAACAGGACAACCAGGATGGTGAATGGAGACACAGTACAACGTGCCCCGGCCATGCAAGAGTTGGAACATGGCATGCAGAAAGCAAACCAACACAGAACAGTTCACTGAGGGACTGGTGACACGGAGAGGGAACCAATGGCATCCTGAGCAGTACATCTAGTAACTACATAGTAGTACTGTATATCCAAGGAGACACAATGACTACATGCCAGGATTGGGATCCAATCCATTTTTTTTATTCAGTCAATTCATGAAGTGAATTGAAATGCCATCAGTTTTCCAGTGGTGGAAAAGAGTTTGGCAGGGTTGGCGTGGTGGACTGGACACAGTAATCTGAAGATTCCATCAGTTTTCCAGTGGAGGAAAAGAGTTTGGCAGGGTTGGCGTGGTGGACTGGACACAGTAATCTGAAGATTCCATCAGTTTTCCAGTGGAGGAAAAGAGTTTGGCAGGGTTGGCGTGGTGGACTGGACACAGTAATCTGAAGATTCCATCAGTTTTCCAGTGGAGGAAAAGAGTTTGGCAGGGTTGGCGTGGTGGACTGGACACAGTTTTCCAGTGGAGGAAAAGAGTCTGAAGATTCCATCAGTTTTCCAGTGGAGGAAAAGAGTTTGGCAGGGTTGAAGATTCGTTTTCCAGTGTGGACTGGACACAGTAATCTGAAGATTCCATCAGTTTTCCAGTGGAGGAAAAGAGTTTGGCAGGGTTGGCGTGGTGGTGGACTGGACACAGTAATCTGAAGATTCCATCAGTTTTCCAGTGGAGGAAAAGAGTTTGGCAGGGTTGGCGTGGTGGACTGGACACAGTAATCTGAAGATTCCATCAGTTTTCCAGTGGAGGAAAAGAGTTTGGCAGGGTTGGCGTGGTGGACTGGACACAGTAATCTGAAGATTCCATCAGTTTTCCAGTGGAGGAAAAGAGTTTGGCAGGGTTGGCGTGGTGGACTGGACACAGTAATCTGAAGATTCCATCAGTTTTCCAGTGGAGGAAAAGTTTGGCAGGGTTGGCGTGGTGGACTGGACACAGTAATCTGAAGATTCCATCAGTTTTCCAGTGGAGGAAAAGAGTTTGGCAGGGTTGGCGTGGTGGACTGGACACAGTAATCTGAAGATTCCCAGTGGAGTTTTCCAGTGGAGGAAAAGAGTTTTCCATCAGTTTTCCAGTGGAGGGTTTGGCAGGGTTGGCGTGGTGGACTGGACACAGTAATCTGAAGATTCCATCAGTTTTCCAGTGGAGGAAAAGAGTTTGGCAGGGTTGGCGTGGTGGACTGGACACAGTAATCTGAAGATTCCATCAGTTTTCCAGTGGAGGAAAAGAGTTTGGCAGGGTTGGCGTGGTGGACTGGACACAGTAATCTGAAGATTCCATCAGTTTTCCAGTGGAGGAAAAGAGTTTGGCAGGGTTGGCGTGGTGGACTGGACACAGTAATCTGAAGATTCCATCAGTTTTCCAGTGGAGGAAAAGAGTTTGGCAGGGTTGGCGTGGTGGACTGGACACAGTAATCTGAAGATTCCATCAGTTTTCCAGTGGAGGAAAAGAGTTTGGCAGGGTTGGCGTGGTGGACTGGACACAGTAATCTGAAGATTCCATCAGTTTTCCAGTGGAGGAAAAGAGTTTGGCAGGGTTGGCGTGGTGGACTGGACACAGTAATCTGAAGATTCCATCAGTTTTCCAGTGGAGGAAAAGAGTTTGGCAGGGTTGGCGTGGTGGACTGGACACAGTAATCTGAAGATTCCATCAGTTTTCCAGTGGTGGAAAAGAGTTTGGCAGGGTTGGCGTGGTGGACTGGACACAGTAATCTGAAAATTCCATCAGTTTTCCAGTGGTGGAAAAGAGTTTGGCAGGGTTGGCGTGGTGGACTGGACACAGTAATCTGAAGATTCCATCAGTTTTCCAGTGGTGGAAAAGAGTTTGGCAGGGTTGGCGTGGTGGACTGGACACAGTAATCTGAAAATTCCATCAGTTTTCCAGTGGTGGAAAAGAGTTTGGCAGGGTTGGCGTGGTGGACTGGACACAGTAATCTGAAAATTCCATCAGTTTTCCAGTGGTGGAAAAGAGTTTGGCAGGGTTGGCGTGGTGGACTGGACACAGTAATCTGAAAATTCCATCAGTTTTCCAGTGGAGGAAAAGAGTTTGGCAGGGTTGGCGTGGTGGACTGGACACAGTAATCTGAAGATTCCATCAGTTTTCCAGTGGAGGAAAAGAGTTTGGCAGGGTTGGCGTGGTGGACTGGACACAGTAATCTGAAGATTCCATCAGTTTTCCAGTGGTGGAAAAGAGTTTGGCAGGGTTGGCGTGGTGGACTGGACACAGTAATCTGAAGATTCCATCAGTTTTCCAGTGGAGGAAAAGAGTTTGGCAGGGTTGGCGTGGTGGACTGGACACAGTAATCTGAAGATTCCATCAGTTTTCCAGTGGTGGAAAAGAGTTTGGCAGGGTTGGCGTGGTGGACAGGACACAGTAATCTGAAGATTCCATCAGTTTTCCAGTAGAGGAAAAGAGTTTGGCAGGGTTGGCGTGGTGGACTGGACACAGCAATCTGAAGATTCCATGCATCCTCCACTTACCAAATAATCCCACATCAATTCTTTGTCTGTCTGTTTCAAAGATAGTGCCTCCAGAGAGGGCAGGCAGGGGCCAGAGCAGGGGTAGTGGGGCAGGGTAAAGGGGGTAGATGGAGGGGGGTATCTTGGGGCTCAAAGCGGGTCCTTACTTCAACTACAGTGTGGCGGTGACCACTGCAGGAATAGGGAGCCCTAACCCTGGTTGGTCCCAAATAAATCCAAAAGCAGTCTGTCTATTGAAATGATCATTAAGATAAATACAGATAGATACAGTATTTATCTCTATGGTATCTCTACGGTGCCAAGAAGCAATCTACTGTCTAACCTGACATGATTTATAGGTCATAGGTTAAGTGATGAAACTACAATACATTATTATCTTCTATCTATTCCTGTGTGGCTCAGTTGATAGAGCATGTAACTTGCCAGGGTTGTGGGTTTGACCCCCACAGAGGAACAGTATGAAAAAGTTAAATGATGTATGCATTCACTACTGTAAGTCGCTCTGGATAAGTGTAACTGCTAAATGATTAAAATGTCATTTTTCTGTTTTATTCCCAGTCTCTCTCATAATGTCTTTCACAGAGGGAATTAGTGTTAGTTTACCATTGAGTAATCTCTACAAGAGAAAGAAAGGTGTTATTGAATTAATTTAGGAAAGCCACCACCACCGATTAGTCCCAATCAAAACACCAACAATTGAACATTACAGTAACAGCAGTGACTTTCTCTGGCCCTGTCCAAATAATGTCAGAACGCATCGTTCCTCTCTTATAAGAAGGCAGTAAAGAAGGATGCATCTTAAAAGCATTGGAACTGGGCCCCCTTCTACAACCACTTATTGTGCATCACTTTAGGCTTCAACTGCAATTATGAAAGATACTACATACTTAACGTTTATTGCAGTTGCATAATTATGATTGACAAACTGTGGCAATGGAGTAAGGTCTACTGGCGCCCTCTGTCTGCAGGGAGGTGAACTTACACATGTTGAAGTAAGGGGTCTGAGGTGAGACAGGGAAGGCAGGGGTCAGGGGGTGGGCCTCACCACCACTGCTGAACATAGGACTGACAGCAGCCCGACCGTCAGCATCATCATCCCCATACGCCTCGCGGTAGCTGTGCATGGGGCCCTGGAAGGAGGGGACACAGCACACACGCAACACACACACACAGCACACGACATAACACACGTCCACCCACAGACACAGGAGCCAGAAAATACACACGGACAAGGACAATACACACATAGAGGTAATGCAAACAGGCACAGACAGAAAATAACACACAGACACACACACCAACACAAAGTCCACATAGACACACACACACACACACACACACACACACACACACACACACACACACACACACACACACACACCAGACATGGTTACTCTCACAGTGAAACAATGATCTATTCAAATGGAAGACCATTTTAAGCTGATAAAGACTAGAGAGAGAGAGCTTGCTGCCTGTGGCTGGACAGGGGTATGTACTCTACCTCTCTGGGTCTTCCTCCAGGGTTGTGGATGTGGAAGTCTGACGAGTGGACAGGGGAGCGCACCGGCACCCCCGTGTGGGCTGGAGGGTCCTCATTGCCACTCTTGTAGTGCCCCTCGCTAGTGGTCCGACGGCGGACGGTCTCCTGAGCCTCCTCCGGCGTCATCCCACGGGAACGCATCCCTGGAACGCCAACAACAGCGTCAGGAATTCCCAAAGGCTTTCCTTCAGTTTCAGGAATGTATTTAGGAAGAACGATAACTTTAGGGGGATCTAAAATATGGATCTGGAAATAAGTTTCAGAGTGTATCTACACGGTATATTCCAGGTTTCATACATCATTCCAAACTTAAAATAAGTGATTTGCTTATTTTAAGAAGAATGTTGTCACAAGAGAGAGAGGGAGCAAGTGAGAGAGAGAGAGAGGAAGCAAAGTGAGAGAGAGAGAGAGAGAGGGAGAGCAAGTGAGAGAGAGAGAGAGGGAGAGCAAGTGAGAGAGAGACAGAGAGAGAGAGAGCAAGTGAGAGAGAGAGAGAGAGAGAGAGAGAGAGAGAGAGAGAGAGAGAGAGGTGGGGGGGCGCAAGTAAGAGAGAGAGAGAGCGAGTGAGAGATAGAGAGAGAGAGGGAGCAAGTGAGAGGGAGAGAGAGAGAGCAAGTGAGAGAGAGAGAGAGAGAGCAAGTGAGACAGAGAGAGAAAGAGCAAGTGAGAGAGAGAGAGAGGGAGCAAGTGAGCGAGAGAGAGAGAGAGAGAGGGAGCAAGTGAGCGAGAGAGAGAGTGAGTGAGAGAGAGAGAGAGAGCAAGTGAGAGAGAGAGAGAGAGAGAGAGAGAGAGAGAGAGAGAGGAAGTGAGAGAGAGAGAGAGAGAGGGAGTGAGTGAGTGAGAGAGAGCAAGTGAGAGAGAGGGAGAGAGAGAGGGATTAAGTGAGAGAGAGAGAGCAAGTGAGAGAGAGAGAGAGAGAGAGAGAGAGAGAGCAAGTGTGTGTGAGAGAGAGAGAGAGAGAGAGAGCGAGAAAGTGAGAGAGAGAGAGAGAGAGCAAGTGAGAGAGAGAGAGCAAGTGAGAGAGCGAGAGAGAGAGAGAGAGAGCAAGTGAGAGAGAGAGAGAAAGTGAGAGAGAGAGAGAGAGAGGGAGAGAGAGAGAGAGAGGACAAACCAGAGAAAGAATAAGAGCGATGGAGGTCAGATTGTGGCGTAGTGGAAATGCTTTCGTTGATGCCCTGAATACGAGCGTTGTACTCTGCTCACAGTGGGGGTGGTGGATAGGAGGCAGAGGAGGAGGCAGAGGAGGAGGTGGAGGAGGAGGAAGGAGGAGGAAGGAGGTGCAGAGGCAGATGCAATGGCGTGAAGGGTGGTCCAACAGAGCAGAGGAATGGATGGACAGAACAAGAGACAGAAACAGAAAAAGACAGAGAGAAAAAATGAATAAAGGAAAATGAACATTTTATTCTGTGAAGTCATTAACAAACAGAAGAAAGATGGAAGTTAAAATGAGAGATGACAGAAATTAGAGCAGGGATAGAACCAAAATGTGCATTTTCTGGAATCACCCAGAAACGGATTGAGAAACACTGCTTCACCTCACATTAGTGTTACGGCATGTTTCCTGTTCTGTGTGGACCGCGGGAAGACTAGCTGCTGCTTTCACAACAGCTAATGATTCTAATAAAATACCAAACACCAAGTCAACATCTGCGGTAGAAAGACAATGGCAACTACGAAATAAGCCCACTTGGTGGCATCTGTGAGAACCATCCCATACGCTTCCATACGTGGCGGGACGTGCATGTGGAAAATGCACGGTAGCTGAGAACTCAACCAGCATGTCTATTCTTACCACCTTAAATCTCATCTCCATGGTGTCCAACTCTCCCCTCGCTGTAGGACACAGCTCAGAGCTCACCGTAGGTTTTCACACTATATCTGTCCTGCTCAACTAAGAGTTTTTATCTAGCTAGCTCAATGTCATAATGATTCCACCTATTACCAAGGTCAGACAAAGCTGGGGACATGAAACAGTAGCTTCTATTTCCAGTATAGAATTAGATATATTAGAGTACATGTAAACAGTAGCTACTATTTCCAATATAGAATTAGATATATTAGAGTACATGTAAACAGTAGCTACTATTTCCAATATAGAATTAGATATATTAGAGTACATGTAAACAGTAGCTTCTATTTCCAATATAGAATTAGATATATTAGAGTACATGTAAACAGTAGCTACTATTTCCAATATAGAATTAGATATATTAGAGTACATGTAAACAGTAGCTTCTATTTCCAATATAGAATTAGATATATTAGAGTACATGTAAACAGTAGCTACTATTTCCAATATAGAATTAGATATATTAGAGTACATGTAAACAGTAGCTTCTATTTCCAATATAGAATTAGATATATTAGAGTACATGTAAACAGTAGCTTCTATTTCCAATATAGAATTAGATATATTAGAGTACATGTAAACAGTAGCTTCTATTTCCAATATAGAATTAGATATATTAGAGTACATGTAAACAGTAGCTTCTATTTCCAATATAGAATTAGATATATTAGAGTACATGTAAACAGTAGCTTCTATTTCCAATATAGAATTAGATATATTAGAGTACATGTAAACAGTAGCTTCTATTTCCAATATAGAATTAGATATATTAGAGTACATGTAAACAGTAGCTTCTATTTCCAATATAGAATTAGATATATTAGAGTACATGTAAACAGTGCACCTCACTGAATAAGTCAGTGGTGATAGAAGGCCGTTGATATACTGCATTTGACTATGGCTTCTTACAGTTCACAGCATGTTCCAGAACAAAGCGTTCATTGTGACTCTCAGCGGTGCCTGTATGACAAGGTCCCCTTGCAACTGTCCCTGCTAACGAATGTTTGGTAACAGTTATAATTATGATGCAATAGTGGCAGGTAGCCTAGTGGTTAGAGCGGTGGGCCAGTAACCGGAAGGTTGCTGAATCGAATCCCTGAGCTGACAAGGTAAAAATCTGTCGTTCTGCCCCTGAACAAGGCAGTTAACCCACTGTTCCCCGGGTGCCGAAAAGACGTGGATGTCGATAAAGACAGCCCCCCCCCACCTCTCTGATTCAGAGGGGTTGGGTTAAATGCGGAAGAAACATTTCAGTTGTACAACTTTCCTAATGCATTATAATACTTGTCATAAGCACATATGACATCATTATAATGTATTTTTGCTTTTATGTATTGTGACAGCGAATACCTCAGCTTTTGAAAATGACATAATGAAACATGAAATATGAAAATGACAGAAAATTTTGAAACTAAACAGGGATATTCAATCTAATCCTCAATCCGGTAGTGACTTACCAGCGATGCGTTGAGCCACCAGGCCCTCCAGGTTGAGGTTCTCCTCCTCTGGTTCTGGCTCCTTGAGAAGGGGGGAAGAGTTGGGGAGGGGGGAGGAGGAGGTGCTGTAGCCATGATAGGGAGACCCTCCCTTGCGGTCTGGGGAGTGGGACACCACCGCCCCACCTGGGTACGAGTTCAGGGGCTTCATCTGGAGCTGTCCGAAGATGGAGGAGGAGTCAGAGGGGTAGAGGGGGGAACCAGGCCCCTGGGCTGGGTGCATGTGGTAGGGCTCGGGGGGGGGTATGGGAGTGGTGTTGGTATGGGGCTGGTATGAGGCGGACCTCGGGGGGACATACGACAGGGGAGACTCAGCCACAGGACTCTGGATGGGCGACGTTGAAACCCGGCCAGCCGTCGACCTCAGAGGCTGTCCAAAGGCATTGTAGTTAATGTTATAGCCATGGATGGCTGAGTCTGCCTGGTAGGACGGCCTGGCCAGAGATTGGGAGAAGGGGATCTGGGCTGGCCCTCCTAGTCTGTTCTCACCAGAGGGGGCGCTGTAGGACTTGGGAACCTGTCCTGTGTGTGGGTCCAGATCCAGCATCAGCATGTCGAGGGCTTCGATAGACTGCTCTATGTCGTGCTGAGAGGCGGTGGGGGGGAAGTGGGGCAGACTGTGGGTGCTCTGTAAGGGAGGACCGAAGGGGTCGTCTGGCAGACTGTACTGGTGCCATGCGCTCAGCCCCCTCTGGACTGCCTCCCTGCTACTGGTGCTCCTCTCGGGGGCCCTGGGCAGCTTGGGGCCTCCAGGCTCGGGGGTCCCGAAGGACTGGGAACGCTGCATACTCCCGTTCTGGTAACTGTTAGGAGAGTACTCCTCCTCCTGGGGCGAACTGGAGTCCATGATCCGCTCCTGTGCCGACGTAGAAGTCCGTACCCGGTGTACCGGCATCTCCCGTAGCTTCTCTAGGTATGGCCCGTTGTTCTGCCTGTTGATGGGTATCTGTGATTGGTAGTACAGCTCTGCGGGCGTGGCCTGGCCCTCCAATGACGAGAGTGTTCCCAGACTGTCCACGCTGTTACCCTCCTGACTGATGTGCAGCTCCTCGTCCAAGATGTCCGTCTCGCGCTCTTCGGCGGAGGGGGCTGCAATGAGCCGGGTATGCCCGCTGACATGCACCTGGGCTGGGACAAGGTGGCGAACTCCCCCCCCGGGGCTGGTGGAGGTAGCCAAGTAGGCCTGGCGGTGGAGCATGGGGGCCTCAAGGCCACTCAGAAGCTGGTCCAACTCTCTCTTCTCCTGGGGACTGAGAGGGGGATGACTGGGCGTGTTGTGGTTCTGGTTGGTGTTCACCGCTCCATGCAGCAACAGACTGTGGTCATCGGTGCGATCGGTTTTGACGGATGCTGTCGAGTTCCCAGAGTCGCTGCTGACCGACAGGGCGTGGTCGACCGCGGGCAGGGAGGCGTGGCCCACTACCGGGAGGGTGCGGTCAGAACTTGGTAGGGTGTGGTCAGGGTGTTGGGGGGTGTGGTCTGCGTTGGTTAGGGGGTGGTCGAGGACGGGAAGGCCGTTGAGTGTGACCACTCCATCGAGGGACTCTTTCTTGTGGACTCGGGCATACAGGCTGCCGTCGAGGGGGCCTTGGGTGTGAACAGCGTCTGAAAGAGAGAAGAAGAATACATGCTATTAAAAGGTGCACAAACAAAGAGGCGAAACGAACACATTTCTGATTTTGAAAACTCCTCACAAATGACCCAACATCACAGTGACTTTCACACCACAGGGACTTGTGCCTGACTCCTAACTGTTTCCTGGGACTGGACCACGACAGCTAGTCCCCCATGGAAAAGAGAATTCCATCCTCCAAGGAGACACAACTTAATGGAAGCTTAAGTCAACACAGCATATTATTTATCTAATACAGTAGTGTTGAGTGAATATATGTATCGTATATGTATCATATATGTATCGTTTAGCTCAAGATACTAAATGATATCATAACCTCCATCGATAAAAGACAGTACTGTGCAGCCGTCTTCATCGACCTGACCAAGGCTTTCGACTCTGTCAATTATCATATTCTTATCGGCAGACTCAGTAGCCTCAGTTTTTCTAATGACTGCCTTGCCTGGTTCACCAACTACTTTGCAGACAGAGTTCAGTGTGTCAAATCGGAGGGCATGTTGTCCGGTCCTCTGGCTGTCTCTATGGGGGTGCCACAGGGTTCAATTCTCGGGACGACTCTTTTCTCTATATATATCAATGATGTTGCTCTTGCTGCGGGCGATTCCCTGATCCACCTCTACGCAGACAACACCATTCTGTATACTTCTGGCCCTTCCTTGGACACTGTGCTATCTAACCTCCAAACGAGCTTCAATGCCATACAACACACTTTCCGTGGCCTTCAACTGCTCTTAAACGCTAGTAAAACCAAATGAATGCTTTTCAACCGTTCGCTGCCTGTACCCGCACGCCCGACTAGCATCACCACCCTGGATGGTTCCGACCTAGAAAATGTGGACATCTATAAGTACCTAGGTGTCTGGCTAGACTGTAAACTCTCCTTCCAGACTCATATCAAACATCTCCAACTTAAAATCAAATCTAGAGTAGGCTTTCTATTACGCAACAAAGCCTCCTTCACTCACGCCGCCAAACTTACCCTAGTAAAACTGACTATCCTACCGATCCTCGACTTCGGCGATTTCATCTACAAAATAGCTTCCAATACTCTACTCAGCAAACTGGATGCAGTTTATCACAGTGCCATCCGTTTTGTTAGTAAAGCACCTTATACCACCCACCACTGCGACCTGTATGCTCTAGTCGGCTGGCCCTCGCTACATATTCGTCGCCAGACCCACTGGCTCCAGGTCCTCTACAAGTCCATGCTAGGTAAAGCTCCGCCTTATCTCAGTTCACTGGTCACGATGGCAACACCCACCCGTAGCACTCGCTCCAGCAGGTGTATCTCACTGATCATCCCTAAAGCCAACACCTCATTTGGCCGCCTTTCCTTACAGTTCTCTGCTGCCTGTGACTGGAACGAATTGCAAAAATCGCTGAAGTTGGAGACTGTTATCTCCCTCACCAACTTTAAACATCTGCTATCTGAGCAGCTAACCGATCGCTGCAGCTGTACATAGTCCATCGGTAAATAGCCCACCCATTTTATCTACCTCATCCCCATACTGTTTTTATTTATTTACTTTTCTGCTCTTTTGCACAACAGTATCTCTACCTGCACATGACCATCTGATCATTTATCACACACTACTAAATTGTAATTATTCGCCTACCTCCTCATGCCTTTTGCACACAATGTATATAGACTCTTTTTTTCTACTGTGTTATTGACTTGTTTATTGTTTTCTCCATGTGTAACTCTGTGTTCTTGTCTGTTCACACTGCTATGCTTTATCTTGGCCAGGTCGCAGTTGTAAATTAGAACTTGTTCTCAACTAGCCTACCTGGTTAAATAAAGGTGAAATAAAAATAAATAAAAAATATACATACACATCCAGGCCTTTCAGCCCTAAACACATGGAGCCTCCAGCCCACCATAACAGCCCTGGCTCTGGCTCTGGTCTAGTATAAGTACATTAGGGGTCCAAGCATCCCAGTCCAGGACCTGTCATGATGCGTCAGGCAGCACAACCCTACATGGCGTGACAAGGACCCCCGCACCACCGTCTGTGGAACATCTCCTAGACACAGTGCACGAACTCGCTATGGCAACGGCATAATTACCACATCAGAATTGCCAGATTCTTCAATATCAGAATCTACAGTATGTGAGAGCACCAGAATTCCTATGTTATATATACAGTGTATGTAATTTCACATGTCCTGTGTCTATCTATATGAACGCAGCACGTTTCATTTGCTGAGGTGATTTTGTCACTGAGTAACTGTTTTTATGCATCGATGTCAGCATGCTGTGTATAATCCTCAGATGTTCTCCCATGCAGATGGGTTGGTTACATCACTCTTGATTTAAGGCCAGCATTTCCGCTAATAGCCACTTCTCAAGTTTGGCAGGAGTCCCTGGCAACCTCCAGCACCCATTTCCTGGACCAATCACTCCACCAACCAATTCCTCAACGTCTGGTCTCACAACAGCTCTAAACTTGAACATGTCTGATGATGAAGGATGGCATAAGATCAAGAGGCATGTTTCAAACAATATGAGGCCCAATTTGAGACCAGAAACTCAGGTTCATATTGATTACAATACCCTGCATCATCTTTGTTCTCCTATAAACTTCACCAGAATATTTTCAGGACCATATTGACCATGAACACACACACACACACACACACACACACACACACACACACACCTCTACATCTCAAAAAGACCCCCCTTCTCTTTCAACAGCTGCTTAGAGGAACATGTGATATCTGGTCATCGGGAGCAGCTTCTGAACATCAGCACAGCAGGGTGTTAGTTGGTGGGAGGGGTTCCACAGTGACACATGGAGAGGTTCTCTGACCACAGCTATTTACGAGGCCATGTCAACAATGCTACAGTAGCAGAATGAGAGAGAGGTGGAGAGAGAGAGGAGAGAGAAAGAGAAGAGGGAGAAAGCTACCCTTGCTTACCCACCAGAACACACTGTTCCTTATTTTTGTAGGGAACTTCTAGTGCTCCTGATATTGCCCGCAAAATACTTCCCAGTCCAGAACAGTTTGACTGATAACCTACTTCAAGCCAAGTCCAAGTCCTGAATCAACTCCCATGAAAGCTTTTCTTACCTGGAGATTTCTTCTCTTCCTCCTTCCTTTCTGTGTTTTCTTTCCTTTAGTTAGATGAAATAGAGTTGCCCTTTGCCATCACACTTGGTTTGGTTGAGATGAAGGGGATTAAATCCTTCACTGGGCTATGATTCAAATGATACTGAGTTGGCATAGCCTTCCCCTCCCTCTCTCATTGGTTGGGAGGAGACAGAGATGTGCCACCCTTCACCTATCGATGTTGGGATTGGGCGAGGTGGGGTGGAGCTAGTCCATTCCCTGGGGAGTTGAGAGCTGTGAGCTGGTCCAGTGGAATCTGTCAGTTCCTTCCTGGCATTGGGAGTTTCCTAAAACTACAACACCCACGCAGCTAACCACCCTGAGCCCTGGCCTGGACCCACTCCTGGAACACACTGACATCACTCACACTGGGGTGTCCCTGGCCTCTCTCTCTAGTAATCTATCTGTCTCTATGTCTCTCTCTCTCTCTGACACAGAAGAGGGAGACACTCAGAGACTGGGATCATTCCATGGAGAAAACACAAACACCAGAGGGGTGACACGTTTCCAGCTGTTGGTGTCTGTTCTGTTAGGAGGAACACATCTCTGTTCTGTTAGGAGGAACACATCTCTGTTCTGTTAGGAGGAACACATCTCTGTTCTGTTAGATCTCTGTTCTGTTAGGAGAGGCAGATCTCTGTTCTGTTAGGAGAGGCAGATCTCTGTTCTGTTAGGAGAGGCAGATCTCTGTTCTGTTAAGAGAGGCAGATCTCTGTTCTGTTAGGAGAGGCAGATCTCTGTTCTGTTAGGAGGGGCATATCTCTGTTCTGTTAGGAGGGACAGATCTCTGTTCTGTTAGGAGGGACAGATCTCTCTCTGTTCTGTTAGGAGGGACAGATCTCTGTTCTGTTAGGAGAGGCAGATCTCTGTTCTGTTAGGAGGGGCAGATCTCTGTTCTGTTAGGAGGGGCAGATCTCTGTTCTGTTAGGAGGAACATATCTCTGTTCTGTTAGGAGAGGCAGATCTATGTTCTGTTAGGAGAGGCAGATCTCTGTTCTGTTAGGAGAGGCAGATCTCTGTTCTGTTAGGAGAGGCATATCTCTGTTCTGTTAGGAGAGGCAGATCTCTGTTCTGTTAGGAGAGACAGATCTCTCTTCTGTTAGGAGAGACATATCTCTGTTCTGTAAGGAGAGGCAGATCTCTGTTCTGTTAGGAGAGGCATATCTCTGTTCTGTTAGGAGAGACATATATATCTCTGTTCTGTTAGGAGAGACAGATCTCTGTTCTGTTAGGAGAGGCAGATCTCTGTTCTGTTAGGAGAGGCAGATCTCTGTTCTGTTAGGAGAGGCAGATCTCTGTTCTGTTAGGAGAGGCAGATCTCTGTTCTGTTAGGAGAGGCAGATCTCTGTTCTGTTAGGAGGGACAGATCTCTGTTCTGTTAGGAGAGACAGATCTCTGTTCTGTTAGGAGAGGCAGATCTCTGTTCTGTTAGGAGAGGCAGATCTCTGTTCTGTTAGGAGAGGCAGATCTCTGTTCTGTTAGGAGAGGCAGATCTCTGTTCTGTTAGGAGAGACATACCTCTGTTCTGTTAGGAGAGATATATATCTCTGTTCTGTTAGGAGAGACATATCTCTGTTCTGTAAGGAGAGGCAGATCTCTGTTCTGTTAGGAGAGACAGATATATCTCTGTTCTGTTAGGAGAGACATATCTATGTTCTGTTAGGAGAGGCATATCTCTGTTCTGTTAGGAGAGGCAGATCTCTGTTCTGTTAGGAGAGGCAGATCTCTGTTCTGTTAGGAGAGGCAGATCTCTGTTCTGTTAGGAGAGTCAAATCTCTGTTCTGTTAGGAGGGACAGATCTCTGTTCTGTTAGGAGAAGCAGATCTCTGTTCTGGTAGGAGAGGCAGATCTCTGTTCTGTTAGGAGAGGCAGATCTCTGTTCTGTTAGGAGAGGCAGATCTCTGTTCTGGTAGGAGAGGCAGATCTCTGTTCTGTTAGGAGAGGCAGATCTCTGTTCTGTTAGGAGAGGCAGATCTCTGTTCTGTTAGGAGAAGCAGATCTCTGTTCTGGTAGGAGAGGCAGATCTCTGTTCTGTTAGGAGAGGCAGATCTCTGTTCTGTTAGGAGAGGCAGATCTCTGTTCTGTTAGGAGAGGCAGATCTCTGTTCTGTTAGGAGAGACATATATATCTCTGTTCTGTTAGGAGAGACATATCTCTGTTCTGTTAGGAGAGGCAGATCTCTGTTCTGTTAGGAGAGGCAGATCTCTGTTCTGTTAGGAGAGACATATATATCTCTGTTCTGTTAGGAGAGACATATCTCTGTTCTGTTAGGAGAGGCAGATCTCTGTTCTGTTAGGAGAGGCAGATCTCTGTTCTGTTAGGAGAGACATACCTCTGTTCTGTTAGGAGAGACATATCTCTGTTATGTTAGGAGAGACATATCTCTGTTCTGTTAGGAGAGACATATCTCTGTTCTGTTAGGAGAGGCAGATCTCTGTTCTGTTAGGAGAGGCAGATCTCTGTTCTGTTAGGAGGGGCAGATCTCTGTTCTGTTAGGAGGGGCAGATCTCTGTTCTGTTAGGAGAGACATACCTCTGTTCTGTTAGGAGAGATATATCTCTGTTCTGTTAGGAGAGACAGATCTCTGTTCTGTTAGGAGAGACAGATCTCTGTTCTGTTAGGAGAAGCAGATCTCTGTTCTGTTAGGAGAGATATATCTCTGTTCTGTAAGGAGAGGCAGATCTCTGTTCTGTTAGGAGAGACATATATATCTCTGTTCTGTTAGGAGAGACAGATCTCTGTTCTGTTAGGAGAGACAGATCTCTGTTCTGTTAGGAGAGACAGATCTCTGTTCTGTTAGGAGAAGCAGATCTCTGTTCTGTTAGGAGAGATAGATCTCTGTTCTGTTAGGAGAGGCAGATCTCTGTTCTGTTAGGAGAGACAGATCTCTGTTCTGTTAGGAGAGACAGATCTCTGTTCTGTTAGGAGAGACAGATCTCTGTTCTGTTAGGAGAGGCAGATCTCTGTTCTGTTAGGAGAGACAGATCTCTGTTCTGTTAGGAGAGACATACCTCTGTTCTGTTAGGAGAGATATATCTATGTTCTGTTAGGAGAGACAGATCTCTGTTCTGTTAGGAGAGACATATCTATGTTCTGTTAGGAGAGGCAGATCTCTGTTCTGTTAGGAGAGACATATCTCTGTTCTGTTAGGAGAGACAGATCTCTGTTCTGTTAGGAGAGACATATATATCTCTGTTCTGTTAGGAGAGACATATCTCTGTTCTGTTAGGAGAGACATATCTCTGTTCTGTTAGGAGAGGTTCAGATCTCTGTTCTGTTAGGAGAGGCAGATCTCTGTTCTGTTAGGAGAGGCAGATCTCTGTTCTGTTAGGAGAGACATATCTCTGTTCTGTTAGGAGAAGCAGATCTCTGTTCTGTTAGGACAGGCAGATCTCTGTTCTGTTAGGAGAGACAGATCTCTGTTCTGTTAGGAGAGACAGATCTCTGTTCTGTTAGGAGAGGCAGATCTCTGTTCTGTTAGGAGAGACAGATCTCTGTTCTGTTAGGAGGAACATATATCTGTTCTGTTAGGAGGGACAGATCTCTGTTCTGTTAGGAGAGTCAGATCTCTGTTCTGTTAGGAGGAACATATCTCTGTTCTGTTAGGAGAGTCAGATCTCTGTTCTGTTAGGAGAGTCAGATCTCTGTTCTGTTAGGAGAGGCAGATCTCTGTTCTGTCAGGAGAAGCAGATCTCTGTTCTGTTAGGAGAGACATATCTCTGTTCTGTTAGGAGAGATATATCTCTGTTATGTTAGGAGAGACAGATCTCTGTTCTGTTAGGAGAGGCAGATCTATGTTCTGTTAGGAGAGACATATCTATGTTCTGTTAGGAGAGGCAGATCTCTGTTCTGTTAGGAGAGACATATCTCTGTTCTGTTAGGAGAGACAGATCTCTGTTCTGTTAGGAGAGACATATATATCTCTGTTCTGTTAGGAGAGACATATCTCTGTTCTGTTAGGAGAGACATATCTCTGTTCTGTTAGGAGAGGCAGATCTCTGTTCTGTTAGGAGAGGCAGATCTCTGTTCTGTTAGGAGAAGCAGATCTCTGTTATGTTAGGAGAGACATATCTCTGTTCTGTTAGGAGAAGCAGATCTCTGTTCTGTTAGGACAGGCAGATCTCTGTTCTGTTAGGAGAGACAGATCTCTGTTCTGTTAGGAGAGACAGATCTCTGTTCTGTTAGGAGAGGCAGATCTCTGTTCTGTTAGGAGAGGCAGATCTCTGTTCTGTTAGGAGAGACAGATCTCTGTTCTGTTAGGAGGAACATATATCTGTTCTGTTAGGAGGGACAGATCTCTGTTCTGTTAGGAGAGTCAGATCTCTGTTCTGTTAGGAGGAACATATCTCTGTTCTGTTAGGAGAGTCAGATCTCTGTTCTGTTAGGAGAGTCAGATCTCTGTTCTGTTAGGAGAGGCAGATCTCTGTTCTGTTAGGAGAGGCAGATCTCTGTTCTGTCAGGAGAGGCAGATCTCTGTTCTGTTAGGAGGGGCAGATCTCTGTTCTGTTAGGAGAGACATACCTCTATTCTGTTAGGAGAGATATATCTCTGTTCTGTTAGGAGAGGCAGATCTCTGTTCTGTTAGGAGAGGCAGATCTCTGTTCTGTTAGGAGAAGCAGATCTCTGTTCTGTTAGGAGAGGCAGATCTATGTTCTGTTAGGAGAGACATATCTATGTTCTGTTAGGAGGGACAGATCTCTGTTCTGTTAGGAGAGGCAGATCTCTGTTCTGTTAGGAGAGGCAGATCTATGTTCTGTTAGGAGAGACATATCTATGTTCTGTTAGGAGAGGCAGATCTCTGTTCTGTTAGGAGAGACATATCTCTGTTCTGTTAGGAGAGACATATATATCTCTGTTCTGTTAGGAGAGACATATCTCTGTTCTGTTAGGAGAGACATATCTCTGTTCTGTTAGGAGAGGCAGATCTCTGTTCTGTTAGGAGAGGCAGATCTCTGTTCTGTTAGGAGAGGCAGATCTCTGTTCTGTTAGGAGGAACATATCTCTGTTCTGTTAGGAGAAGCAGATCTCTGTTCTGTTAGGAGAGACATATCTCTGTTCTGTTAGGAGAAGCAGATCTCTGTTCTGTTAGAACAGGCAGATCTCTGTTCTGTTAGGAGAGACAGATCTCTGTTCTGTTAGGATGAACAGATCTCTGTTCTGTTAGGAGAGGCAGATCTCTGTTCTGTTAGGAGAGTCAGATCTCTGTTCTGTTAGGAGAGTCAGATCTCTGTTCTGTTAGGAGAGGCAGATCTCTGTTCTGTCAGGAGAAGCAGATCTCTGTTCTGTTCATATCTCTGTTCTGTTAGGAGAGATATATCTCTGTTATGTTAGGAGAGACAGATCTCTGTTCTGTTAGGAGAGGCAGATCTATGTTCTGTTAGGAGAGACATATCTATGTTCTGTTAGGAGAGGCAGATCTCTGTTCTGTTAGGAGAGACATATCTCTGTTCTGTTAGGAGAGACAGATCTCTGTTCTGTTAGGAGAGACATATATATCTCTGTTCTGTTAGGAGAGACATATCTCTGTTCTGTTAGGAGAGACATATCTCTGTTCTGTTAGGAGAGGCAGATCTCTGTTCTGTTAGGAGAGGCAGATCTCTGTTCTGTTAGGAGAAGCAGATCTCTGTTCTGTTAGGAGAGACATATCTCTGTTCTGTTAGGAGAAGCAGATCTCTGTTCTGTTAGGACAGGCAGATCTCTGTTCTGTTAGGAGAGACAGATCTCTGTTCTGTTAGGAGAGACAGATCTCTGTTCTGTTAGGAGAGGCAGATCTCTGTTCTGTTAGGAGAGGCAGATCTCTGTTCTGTTAGGAGAGACAGATCTCTGTTCTGTTAGGAGGAACATATATCTGTTCTGTTAGGAGGGACAGATCTCTGTTCTGTTAGGAGAGTCAGATCTCTGTTCTGTTAGGAGGAACATATCTCTGTTCTGTTAGGAGAGTCAGATCTCTGTTCTGTTAGGAGAGTCAGATCTCTGTTCTGTTAGGAGAGGCAGATCTCTGTTCTGTTAGGAGAGGCAGATCTCTGTTCTGTCAGGAGAGGCAGATCTCTGTTCTGTTAGGAGGGGCAGATCTCTGTTCTGTTAGGAGAGACATACCTCTGTTCTGTTAGGAGGGACAGATCTCTGTTCTGTTAGGAGAGTCAGATCTCTGTTCTGTTAGGAGAGGCAGATCTCTGTTCTGTTAGGAGAGGCAGATCTATATTCTGTTAGGAGAGACATATCTATGTTCTGTTAGGAGAGGCAGATCTCTGTTCTGTTAGGAGAGACATATCTCTGTTCTGTTAGGAGAGACATATATATCTCTGTTCTGTTAGGAGAGACATATCTCTGTTCTGTTAGGAGAGACATATCTCTGTTCTGTTAGGAGAGGCAGATCTCTGTTCTGTTAGGAGAGGCAGATCTCTGTTCTGTTAGGAGAGGCAGATCTCTGTTCTGTTAGGAGAGGCAGATCTCTGTTCTGTTAGGAGGAACATATCTCTGTTCTGTTAGGAGAAGCAGATCTCTGTTCTGTTAGGAGAGACATATCTCTGTTCTGTTAGGAGAAGCAGATCTCTGTTCTGTTAGGACAGGCAGATCTCTGTTCTGTTAGGAGAGACAGATCTCTGTTCTGTTAGGATGAACAGATCTCTGTTCTGTTAGGAGAGGCAGATCTCTGTTCTGTTAGGAGAGACAGATCTCTGTTCTGTTAGGAGGAACATATATCTGTTCTGTTAGGAGGGACAGATCTCTGTTCTGTTAGGAGAGTCAGATCTCTGTTCTGTTAGGAGGAACATATCTCTGTTCTGTTAGGAGAGTCAGATCTCTGTTCTGTTAGGAGAGTCAGATCTCTGTTCTGTTAGGAGAGGCAGATCTCTGTTCTGTTAGGAGAGTCAGATCTCTGTTCTGTTAGGAGGGACAGATCTCTGTTCTGTTAGGAGGGACAGATCTCTGTTCTGTTAGGAGGGACAGATCTTTGTTCTGTTAGGAGGGACAGATCTCTGTTCTGTTAGGAGAGACAGATCTCTGTTCTGTTAGGAGGAACAGATCTCTGTTCTGTTAGGAGAGACATATCTCTGTTCTGTTAGGAGAGACATCTCTGATCTGTTAGGAGAGACATCTCTGTTCTGTTAGGAGAGACATATCTCTGTTCTGTAAGGAGAGGCAGATCTCTGTTCTGTAAGGAGAGGCAGATCTCTGTTCTGTAAGGAGAGACATATGTCTGTTCTGTTAGGAGAGACATATCTCTGTTCTGTTAGGAGAGACAGATCTCTGTTCTGTAAGGAGAGGCATATCTCTGTTCTGTTAGGAGAGGCACATATCTGTTCTGTTAGGAGAGGCAGATCTCTGTTCTGTTAGGAAAGACATATTTCTGTTCTGTTAGGAGAGTCAGATCTCTGTTCTGTTAGGAGGAACATATCTCTGTTCTGTTAGGACAGGCAGATCTCTGTTCTGTTAGGAGAGTCAGATCTCTGTTCTGTTAGGAGGGACAGATCTCTGTTCTGTTAGGAGGGACAGATCTCTGTTCTGTTAGGAGAGACAGATCTCTGTTCTGTTAGGAGAGGCAGATCTCTGTTCTGTTAGGAGAGTCAAATCTCTGTTCTGTTAGGAGGGGCAGATCTCTATTCTGTTTGGAGAGGCAGATCTCTGTTCTGTCAGGAGGGGCAGCTCTCTGGAAAAAAATAAACTATGACTGGACATGGTGACATTTAAAAACTCACAAAGTCTAGGGAAGAGAGGAAAGAGAGGGAAAAGCAGTGAAAGAAAGGAAATACATGGGAGGATAACTGATAAAGAGGGAGAGGTTCCCAAACTGTGGTCCATGACTCACTGGTGGTACATGATCACATGACATATTTTCTGGTACCAAAATAGCCTGTTTGTAATCCTCAAATACACTAATGCTTTTAAATATGGTCCGTGAGGGAAATGTATGGGAACCTGTTGTCTATACCCATCAGCACCTTCAATCGTCTCTATAGTGTATTTGAACAACGAGACTTTCTTGTCTCACAAATGACTTATTTAGATTTTTGTCCCGTCTTCACCAAGAAGAGAGGGGCCGAAGGGTTCGACACATTCTCTTCACTCAGAAAGGAAGTGTTTCAAAGTGCGAGGGGAATGACTGGAACTCTGCAGACGAGCGTCACGGGGGCACGACCTTCACATTTACCTCACCCGTGTGGCGTGCGTTAGTACAGGCACCCAGAAACACACACACACAAACACGACTGATATAAACCACAATGCCCATGGTCTCAAAGAGGATCTTTATACATAGCAGCTTTGTTTGTTATTCACACTCACACATTCCTATGTGTCTAAGTTGAAAGCAACAGCAGAATTGTGGTGAGCTGGGCATTCTCTATTATTAAAAACAAAGAATATGTAAAGATGTGTGAGTTTTGATGTATAGGAGAGTTCACTGCCATCATTGGGATACGTTGATGATGGATGTATGTCGTGTATAGAATCAACATATTCCTGCTCAGCTGGAAGTGAGAATTGCTGGGGTGGGTTTAAGTATAGATTCACAGGCCTTTAAAAAAACAGGGTCCATTTTTAGTATAGTAAGTCCTTAGCTGTAGCTAGCCAGGCGATAGCTGTGGCTTTGAAACAAAGACCTCTTCCAACATGAATCTGCCCGGCAGGAATAGCTAGTTAGGGTAGTCAGCTAAAGTAGATGCCATTCCCCTAAGACTACACTGAGATGAGGTACACTGTTTGTCCATTAGCTGAATTTAGGCCTACAGTTACTATCAGTGACGAGACAGACATTTCTTCTGAGTGGGTCACAAATAGGACAGAGTTGACAGGACAGAGTTGACAGGACGGAGTTGACAGGACGGAGTAGACAGGACGGAGTAGACAGGACGGAGTTGACAGGACAGAGTTGACAGGACAGAGTTGACAGGACAGAGTTGACAGGACGGAGTTGACAGGACAGAGTAGACAGGACAGAGTTGACAGGACAGAGTTGACAGGACAGAGTTGACAGGACGGGGGAAAACAGGACAGAGTTGACAGGACAGAGTAGACAGGACAGAGTTGACAGGACGGAGTTGACAGGACGGAGTTGACAGGACAGAGTAGACAGGACAGAGTTGACAGGACAGAGTTGACAGGACGGAGTTGACAGGACAGAGTAGACAGGACAGAGTTGACAGGACAGAGTTGACAGGACAGAGTTGACAGGACGGAGTTGACCGGACAGAGTTGACAGGACAGAGTTAACAGGCTCATATATAGACATAGTTTGGGGCTAACCTGAGAGATGGACATCATTAGCCTTCCATTCATGTATCATTCAATTGACTTAGCCAATGGTTCCTCAGTGGAGTGCCTTGTGGAGTGCGAGGCTCGTAAGACACGGGCATGCACGCATACACATACAGTGCCTTTGGAAAGTATTCAGACCCCTTGACTTTTTCCACATTTTCCTACATTACAGCCTTACTCTAAAATGATTCAATATTTTTTTCCCTCATCAATCTACACACAAAACCCCCTAATGACAAAGTGAAAACTGTTTTTTAGATATTTTTGCCAAACAGATACCAGACCCTTTGCTATGAGACATCGAAATTGAGCTCAGGTGCATCCTGTTTCCATTGATCATCCTTGAGATGTTTCTACAACTTGATTGGAGTCCACCTGTGGGAAATTCAATTGATTGGACATGATTTGGAAAGGCACACATCTGTCTATATAAGGTCCCACAGTTGACAGTGCATGTCAAAATCCAAGCCATGAGGTCAAAGGAATTGTCCGTAGAGCTCCGAGACATATTGTGCCGAGGCACAGATCTAGGGAAGGGTAACAAAAAATGTCTGCAACATTGAAGGTCCCCAAGAACACAGTGGGCTCCATCATTCTTAAATGGAAGAAGTTTGGACACACCAAGGCTGAGCAATCGGGACAGAAGCGCCTTAGTCGGGGAGATGACCAAGAACCCGATGGTCACTCTGACAGAGCTCCAGAGTTCCTCTGTGGAGATGGGAGAACCTTCCAGAAAAATCATATCTGCAGCACTTCACCAATCGTGACTTTATGGTTGAGTGGCCAGACGGAAGCCACTCCTCAGTAAAAAGCACATGACAGCCCGCTTGGAATGTTCCAAAAGGCACCTAAAGACTCTCAGACCATGAGAAACAAGATTATCTGGTCTGATGAAACCAAGATTGAACTCTTTGGCCTGAATGCCAAGCGTCACATCTGGAGGAAACCCGACACCATTCCTACGGTGAAGCATGGTGGTGACAGCATCATGTCTGGAGGAAACCCGGCACCATCCCTGCGGTGAAGCATGGTGGTGGCAGCATCATGTCTGGAGGAAACCCGGCACCATCCCTACGGTGAAGCATGGTGGTGGCAGCATCATGTCTGGAGGAAACCCGGCACCATCCCTACAGTGGAGCATGGTGGTGGCAGCATCATATCTGGAGGAAACCCGGCACCATCCCTACGGTGAAGCATGGTGGTGGCAGCATCATGTTGTGGGGATATTTTCAGTGGCAGGGACTGGGAGACTAGTCAGGATCAAGGCAAAGATGAACAGAGCAAAGTACAGAGAGATCCTTGATGAACCTGCTCAAGAGCGCTCAGGATCTCAGACTGGGGCAAAGGTTCACGTTCCAACAGGACAACGACCCTAAGCACACAGCCAAGACAACGCAGGAGTGGCTTTGGGACAAGTCTCTGAATGCCCTAAAGGTGGCCCAGCCAGAACCCAGACTTGAACCCAATCGAACATCTCTGAAGATACCTGAACATCTCTGCAGCGACGCTCCCCATCCAACCTGACAGAGCTTGAGAGGATCTGCAGAGAGTAATGGGAGAAACTCCCCAAATACAGGTGTGCTAAGCTTGTAGCTTCCGACCTAAGAAGAGGCTGCAATCGCAGCCCAAGGTGCTTCAACAAAGTACTAAATAAAGGGTCTGAATGCTTATGTAAATATGATTTTTCAGTTTTGCAAACATTTCTAAAAACCTGTTTTTGCTTTGTCATTATGGGGTATTGTTGTAGATTGATGAGGAAAAAACACAATTTAATCAATTTTAGAATAAGGTTGTAAAGTAACAAAATGTTGAAAAAGTCAAGTGGTTTGAATACTTTCCGAATGCACACTATACACACTTAACCCCCCCCCCCCCCCCGACACACACTCTCTCCCCCCACACACAAACAGCACCTGCCTTTTCCTCTTCTTCTCCTATGGTGACGTGTTCTGCTGTGAAAGCGTGTGGAAGTACGATGCCACAGTGTGTCTCATTCACACATGACCGATTGGGAAGCCATTAACGTGCCATTAAAACAGCCCGGCTCATAACACCTGTGGCCAAATGGTTTATTTGAAAAAGACAATGTTTCACAGCTACTGTTATTATCCTATCAAATGTGCTACTCACATCAGCTACTTCATGGAACAATCGTTTTACCGTTTACATAGAGTTCCCTTCAAACACATAGTAATAATGATCCCGGAATAATTGTTGAGTATAGAATGTTGTCCTTCTATATTGACGCAGTTAAGTGCCAGAAAAAATACACCTGTTGTAGTTTTTTCATTTATGCACAACTATCTCCTGTGGTCAGATTCGATGTGTACTGTAGACCGAAGGATAATCACACAGCTCACCAAATGATTCAAGATTTGACTTCTGAGTTAACTGAGATTAATGCACAACCAATGTCCCCAAATGATTTGCCTCAGAGTCTGGTCACTCAGGTCTATATGTTAATACCCAGCAAACACAAACCAGCGGTATATCGCTAAGCTAACTAGTACAACCTACAAGGTCCCTGCCACACATAGCCCAGGACCAATAAACAAACAAATCAATCAGTAACTCATAGACAAGCTAGCATCGCAGCTAGCCTAGCAGGCTAACCACAGGATGGCTGGGTTGGGTTTGGAAGTGGCATTGGGTCACAGTGTCTGTGTCTAAGGGTTTGGACCAGGGACACTGTCTGTCCGTCCGTCCGTCCGTGTCTCTGTCCCTCTGGGTTCACTGTTGTCCTGATAAAAAGTGTGGGAAAATACTACAGCCCACTTAAAGACAAATCCCCTGCTGGGTGGCTACTGATTGTGCTAAGCTAGCTAGCAGCACCGTGGCAGAACCGCCATGTTGTGACTGGATGAAGACAAGACCAACAGTGTTGTGGATCTGGTAAGGAGTTAACCTAATATCCCCTCAGATGATCAAGTGGAACAAAGAACACTGGCTAAAAAAGATATATAGATACGGACACTGAGAAAGAAAGACACACATTAGAGTGTGAGAACATACACTCTCACACACACCACCCAAACGTGTTCCTCAGAAAAGTTCCTATTCCTCTGAGTGTGTGAGAGGAATGTGATGTAGAAGTCTTCCTTGCGGTGTGCTCTGGGTCTGACCGTATGGGATACACGTTACTCTCATAAATTCCCAACCCACAACCCCACAGCTCACTCCATACATAGAGAAACACACACGAAAGCCCCTCTCTCCTCACACATACTCTCTCACACACACACACAGCACTATTTAAGGGAAATAGTTGACCTGTGCCGCGGGTCTTTGGGGTCTTACTGATGAGGGGAAAGGAAACGGGACAACACGGGGTTAGCGGGGGTCAAACAGGAACAAACCGGGGAAGGAAGGCATGCTGCTAGAGAGAGGGGCATGATGGGATGACAACAGCAGGTCCTGGAGGCTAGTTAAATACATAAACAAACAATACTAAAACCGCACAGTCAGTCACACATCTAAAACAGCCACAGAGAGGGAGGGAGGGGAACCTACAGAGAGAGAGAGAGAGAGAGAGAGAGAGAGAGAGAGACAGAGAGAGAGAGAGAGAGAGAAAGAGAAACCCACACAGAGAAAGCTCTACAAAGAGAGAGAGGAGGACAGAAATAGATGAAAAGTTAAAGAATAATGAGAAAAATCTGCAGCCGGTCTAGAAGCACAGTATAAAACTAAGGGTCTGTCTGTAGTTGCCCCCTGCACACTGTCTCTCCCATAAACAGTTCAAATGAGTATTTGGCGACAATAAACTGATCCTGGATCTGTGCCTAATGGGCAACGTTGGTTGCTGGCCAGGTGTGAATCACCCTGACCAGCAACAGCCCCTAGCTGTCATCTCAGCCACACACCACACGTCCCCGTTAGATGATGTCATGGCCTGACTCTGCCAGACAGCCTAAAGGGCGTCTCTCTACGGGACATGACACCCACCTCAGCAGGGACGGGCTTTGATATCGCTGTGCCAACCAGCAGTCTGCATTCCAGAGCCGAGTAGACGGGTGGCCTCATGAAGATGGTTTAATGACAAACACTAGGGCTAGTCGATCTATCTGTGGGTCGGTCTGTGGGAGGGTCTGTGTGTCTGTCAGTCAGTCAGTCCGTCAGTCTGTCAGTCAGTCAGTTAGTCCAAGAGGTGTTGTGACAGCCGTATCAGTATGAGTGGTAAAGATAACTGTCATGGAGATGTCTGTCAACTTGTCAGCCTGTCTGTCTGTCTGCCTGTCAGCCTGTCTGTCTGTCTGTCTGTCTGTCTGTCTGTCTGTCTGTCTGTCTGTCTGTCTGTCTGTCTGTCTGTCTGTCTGTCAGGCCTTCTGTATTTGGTAGTAATATCATGGAAGTCATATCAGTAACTGAACTAAAGATTACATGTCATGGTGTCTGCCTATCTTTCTGTCTGGGAGTTGACGACTGTCTGCAAGGATCACTGGAAGATCCAGACTCTGGTATACCCCTAAAATAATACCTATACGCCATCGCTGTAAATGGTATAGAGAGTCAGAGAGAGACAGTGAGAGCTGAGGTAGCAAGGAGCCAGAGAGAGACAGTGAGAGCTGAGGTAGCAAGGAGCCAGATAGAGACAGTGAGAGCTGAGGTAGCAAGGAGCCAGATAGAGACAGTGAGAGCTGAGGTAGCAAGGAGCCAGAGAGAGACAGTGAGAGCTGAGGTAGCAAGGAGCCAGATAGAGACAGTGAGAGCTGAGTTAGCAAGGAGCCAGAGAGAGACAGTGAGAGCTGAGGTAGCAAGGAGCCAGAGAGAGACAGTGAGAGCTGAGGTAGCAAGGAGCCAGAGAGAGACAGTGAGAGCTGAGATAGCAAGGAGCCAGATAGAGACAGTGAGAGCTGAGGTAGCAAGGAGCCAGAGAGAGACAGTGAGAGCTGAGGTAGCAAGGAGCCAGAGAGAGACAGTGAGAGCTGAGGTAGCAAGGAGCCAGAGAGAGACAGTGAGAGCTGAGGTAGCAAGGAGCCAGAGAGAGACAGTGAGAGCTGAGGTAGCAAGGAGCCAGAGAGAGACAGTGAGAGCTGAGGTAGCAAGGAGCCAGAGAGAGACAGTGAGAGCAGATGTAGGAGGGAGACGGTGAAAGACAGGGGATAGTTGAGGTATGGAGGGACAATTATAGTTGAAGTAGGGGCAGGGACGACAACACTGAGGGATGGAGAGATAACTGAGTCAGATATGTGGTAGCTGAGGTATGGAGGGACAATTATAGTTGAAGTAGGGGCAGGGACGACAACACTGAGGGATGGAGAGATAACTGAGTCAGATATGTGGTAGCTGAGGTATGGGGGGAAATTGAGGGACAGAGAGATAGCTGAGTCAGATATGAGGTAGCTGAGGTATGGAGGGACAGTGAGAGCTGAGGTAGCAAGGAGCCAGATAGAGACAGTGAGAGCTGAGGTAGCAAGGAGCCAGATAGAGACAGAGGTAGAAGAGCCAGATAGAGACAGTGAGGAGGTAGCAAGGAGCCAGAGAGAGACAGTGAGAGCTGAGGTAGCAAGGAGCCAGATAGAGACAGTGAGAGCTGAGGTAGCAAGGAGCCAGAGAGAGACAGTGAGAGCTGAGATAGCAAGGAGCCAGATAGAGACAGTGAGAGCTGAGGTAGCAAGGAGCCAGAGAGAGACAGTGAGAGCTGAGGTAGCAAGGAGCCAGAGAGAGACAGTGAGAGCTGAGGTAGCAAGGAGCCAGAGAGAGACAGTGAGAGCAGATGTAGGAGGGAGACAGTGAAAGACAGGGGATAGGATAGTTGAGGGACAATTATATGGAGGGACAAACATGGAGTTGAGTCAGATAGGGGCTGAGGGGAGGGACAACATTGAGGGATGGAGAGATAACTGAGTCAGATATGAGGTAGCTGAGGTATGGAGGGAAATTGAGGGACAGAGAGATAGCTGAGTCAGATATGTGGTAGCTGAGGTATGGAGGGACAGTGAGAGACAGGAGATAACTGAGTCAGACATGAGGTAGCTGAGGTATGGAGGGACAGTGAGAGACAGGAGATAACAAGTCAGATATGAGGTGGGTGAGGTATGGGGGGAAATTGAGGGACAGAGAGATAGCTGAGTCAGATATGTGGTAGCTGAGGTATCTAGGGGGCTCTGAGGAGCTTAGGGGTGGGCTGTAAACCTGCTGCTATGTCTCATGGTGCTGTCACTGCCAGCTCTAACTACACTAGTCCTTCTGTCACTCCTATGAGGGGTACTAGGCCCATTATTAAACCAGAACAAACTCTCCACTCTATCCAAGGAAGTAACTGTTTCCACACGGCCATAGAAACACCACAGTGACGATACAACATGACGTATTGTGCCAAGCCAGTCAAAGTCCCTCATTCAGCGTCTCAACTCATAACTCACAAGTTAAATTGGTCTTAAAAGAAGTTAGAGCAGGCAGCTTAATAGTTGTGGTGGGCCATAATTGCGGCACATTTATAAAATGTTCCAGACGCAAATGACTCACTCAATGATTCAAAGGGTACTGTAAACAACCATGTTGACATAGAAACAAAATAAAGGACATGCTGAGAGGTCCTTGCATCTGCTGCAACTGAGAAAACACTCCGAAATCATGCTCCGACAGACCCTCTCATTCAATCAAGTCAAAAAATAAGTTTGAGAATTTACTACTAATTTACAGTGTACTATAACCCAAGCAAACATTAAACTCAAACTTCCATAACTAGAAACAAAAGGTGATGTAAAACATAGGTATTCCCAACCTCTACACTACCACTACACAATAAAGAACAATTCAACTGAATTGAACAAAACTTCGTTAAAAACCACATCAGAAACATATGACACCTACCAATTATGTCATTAGCCCTATCAACACCTGAGCCCTCACAGTCAACCCTTAGACCTGACTACTGTACTACTGTACTGTACTCACCAGCTGCTGTAATACCGCTCAGCCTATATCCTTCCCTTCATTTGGTCCTTTCTTTCACTCTCTGCTTCCCTCGTTCTCTCGTTCCAACTCTGGTGACACTTAGCTAACAAAAAGGGCTTTAGTCCTGGCCAGGGTGTTCCACTCACTGTGTCCCCGTGTCCCTCGTTCTCTCTCTCTCGTTCTCTCTTCTCTCTCTCTCTCTCGTTCTCTCTCTCTCTCTCTCGTTCTCTCTCCCTCTCTCTCTCTCTCTCTCTTCTCTCTCTCTCTCTCTCTCTCTCTCTCTCTCTCTCTCTTCGTTCTCTCTCTCTCTCTCTCTCTCTCTCTCTCTCTCTCTCTCTCTGTTGCCACCCAGCTATTCGAGACATGCCCGGGGCTGTGCTACAGCCAAATATGGGAGGAGGACCATAAACAAGGCCCACACCACAGCCTGCTGCTGTCACCGGCCACGGTGAACACACAGCAACACACACACACACAAACACAAACACACACACACACACACACACACACACAGTGCCAATAATCAAACTGCAAATGACTTTGCTATTCAAATCGAATGTTATTTGTCGCATACACATATTTAGCAGATGTTATTGCGGGTGTAGTGAAATCCTTGTGTCCCTAGCTCCAACAGCGCAGTAATATCTAACAATACACACAAGTCTAAAAAGTAAGAAATTAAGAAATATAGAAATATTAGGACAAGCAATGTCGGAGTCCGGAGTATAAATATATATACCATGCATTCGGAAAATATTCAGGCCCTAGACTTTTTCCACATTTTGTTACATTAGAGCCTTATTCTAAAATGCATTAAATAGTTTCTTTCCCTCATCAATCTACACAAAATACCACATAATGACAAAGAAAAACAGGTTTTAAGAAATATTTGCCACAGCACAAAACGCTAGCTAATGTTCGAGAGCTATTTCCCTTGTTGGACCCCAGGTCAACAGCTGAGTACAGGGCAATTAGTGAAGTCCTATTAGTGAAGGACTATTAGTGAAGGCCTATTCGTGAAGGACTATTAGTGAAGGACTATTAGTGAAGGACTATTAGTGAAGGGCTATTAGTGAAGGACTATTAGTGAAGGACTATTAGTGGAGTCCTATTAGTGAAGTCATGTTAGTGAAGGACTATTAGTGAAGGACTATTGGTGAAGGACTATTAGTGAAGGCCTATTAGTGAAGGACTATTAGTGAAGGACTATTAGTGAAGGACTATTAGTGAAGGACTGTTAGTGAAGGACTATTAGTGAAGGACTATTAGTGAAGAACTATTAGTGGAGTCCTATTAGTGAAGAACTATTAGTGAAGGACTATTAGTGAAGTCCTATGAGTGAAGGACTATTAGTGAAGTCCTATTAGTGAAGGACTATTAGAGGAGTCCTATTAGTGAAGGACTATTAGTTAAACACACACACACATGCATGAATGCAGGCACACCCATTAATTTCTACACATTCACTAAAGTGGATGCACACATGTGCAAATAACTCACAACTAGTAACTATCCGACAATGCCCTTCACACATCTCAGCAGCACCCAGGCTAAAAGTGGACACAAACCCTCTGAACACCATCATATTTGCAGATACATCATCAAAACTTAGTGATGTATTATTCTACCAACAACCTTGTTATTCATACAGACCTTTTAAACAGGCTTATCTTTCATATACTCCTTTCATCTGATTTCTACAAAGGTCATTGCAATATGTAAACAAAGACCTTACCAGGAGCTAGCCTGACTCTGACACATACAGTTGAAGTCGGAAGTTCACATACACCTTAGCCAAATACATGTAAAAACTCTTTTTTTTCACAATTCCTGACATTTAATCCTAGTAAGAATCCCCTGTCTTAGGTCAGTTAGGATCACCACCTTAATTTTAAGAATGTGAAATGTCAGAATAATAGTAGAGAGAATGATTTATTTCAGCTTTTATTTCTTTTATCACATTCCCAGTGGGTCAGAAGTTTACATACACTCAATTAGTATTTGGTAGCATTGCCTTTAAATTGTTTACCTTGGGTCAAACGTTTTGGGTAATCTTCCACAAGCTACCTACAATAAGTTGTGGGTAAACTTTGGCCCATTCCTCCTGACAGAGCTGGTGTAACGGAGTCAGGTTTGTAGGCCTCCTTGCTCGCACACACTTTTTCAGTTCTGCCCACACATTGTCTATGGGATTGAGGTCAGGGCTTTGTGATGGCCACTCCAATACCTTGACTTTGTTGTCCTTAAGCCATTTTGCCACAACTTTGGAAGTATGCTTGAGGTCATTGTCCATTTGGAAAAACCATTTGCGACCAAGCTTTAACTTTCTGACTGATGTCTTGAGATGTTGCTTCAATATATACACATAATTTTCCTTCCTCATGAAGCCATCTATTTTGTGAAGTGCACCAGTCCCTCCTGCTCCAAAGCACCCCCACAACATGATGCTGCCACCCCTGTGCTTCACGGTTGGGATGGTGTTCTTCGGCTTGCAAGCATCCCCCTTTATCCGCCAAATATAACAAAGGTCATTATGGCCAAACAGTTCTTTTTTTTTGTCATCAGACAAGAGGACATTTCTCCAAAAAGTACGATCTTTGTCGCCATGTGCAGTTGAGAACCGTAGTCTGGCTTTTTTTATGGCGGTTTTGGAGCAGTGGCTTCTTCCTTGCTGAGAGGTCTTTCAGGTTATGTCGATTTACTGTGGATATAGATACTTTTGTACCTGTTTCCTCCAGCATCTTCACAAGGTCCTTTGCTGTTGTTCTTGGTTTGATTTTGACTTTTTGCACCAAAGTACGTTCTCCTCTAGGAGACAGAACGCGTCTCCTTCCTGAAATAATCTGTCTGTAAACAATTGTTGGAAAAATGACTTGTGTCATGCACTAAGTAGATGTCCTAACCGACTTGCCAAAACTATAGTTTGTAATTAACAAGATATTTGTGGAGTGGTTGAAAAACTAGTTTTAATGACTCCAACCTAAGTGTATGTAAACTTCCGACGTCAACTGTATATACATCAACGCTCCAGGGTGGAACAGCCATTTAGGACTAGGACTAGCTACCACACGGACAAATAACACCGCCCTAATGCTTTTAATGACATGTGACGAGTGACCAGAGTCCACTGGAGCACACAGCGTCACGACAGTTATGGGAAAACCCTCCATTTGTCCAGAACCTAATGAAGGCTAGGCTACACAGCGTAGCTTGTCCATCTGCGTGTTAGCCATTAGTCTAGCGCCTAAAAACTGGTCCCTCATCGACATTCACCTGACCTGTCGACCGCAACACTGTGATCAAAAGAGGAGGAAGAGAGAGAGGGAGGGAAAGAGAGAGGGAGGGGAGAGGGCGGTGTTTTCAGAACAGACCCCTTGGTGAAGAAACGTTGAGGTGGGCCAACAAGCAGCTAGCGACCGGTCTTGAACCCTCACTCCAGAACCCAAGCTGAAGCCCTTGAGAGAGGGAGGGAAAGAGAGGAAGGGAAAGAGAGAGAGGAAGGGTATTTTCAGCGTAGACCCCTTGGCGGAGAAACATTGAGGTGGGTAGCAAAGCAGCTAGCAAACGAACCCTAGCTCAAAACCCAAGCCCAGCCTTGGAGCACAGACATCTTCCTTCAACCTATAAAACCACTTGAGCTTTCACAGAGGTTCACTTTCAGCCGAAGACAAATTGAATGGTGGGCACACAATGTTCTAGCACCATGTACTGAATCCACATTTTTCAGATCCAATCCAACTGCTAAGGAAGCAAAGCCTGCAATTAGCTAAGCGAGGGGACTGGCAGAATGCTTTCTGCTGAGCCAACCAGAACCAAACATCTAGTCCATTCAATTAGGATCAAACTGCCAACACCAGCATTTCCCAATGACCTTCTTTACATAGCAATTACCACAAGAGCTCTCCAGAGAGTTGAACATGATATAATACAGTGGTTTCTATTCAAGCCATAGGGCATGTTGGAGCGTATTACCGCTGCACCAAAATGGCTGCCGAGGGCCTAGCTTGACATGATGGCTACTTGTCATGGCCTGTGCTCTGGTGCAACTGCCTCCGCTCTCTCTCCACTTGGGGCATATGGGTGGCATAAGATAGGTGCACACTGCCCTCATTGTATTCATTGTCTTGTCCCGTCCACAATACTAATCAATAGGGACCATGATGAATGATGACAGCCCCAGTGAGGGCTATGGAATGGGGCGGTGGGACTGCAGAAGCAGAGGGGTAAGGTGGAGGAGGTGGAGGAGGAAGGGGAGTAGAGGTGAGAGGAGGTGAGCAGGAGTTTGGTGTGGGGTCCCGTCATCTCCTGACCCCCAGTCCTAGCCCCTTGCACACCCACACTGTGAGCTGGGTGGGGGTGGTGGTGGGAGGGGGGAGTGCAGGGGTTCGGGTTACCAGCAGAGCGACTGACTACCACCTATTTCTGCAGCAGCTATTTAAAGGAGTGATTGACAGGTGTGTGTGGGGGGGGGTGCTTTATGGCATGGGGTCCGCTCCTGCAGCTAAGACGGGCGGGAGAGGAAAGGGGGTAGATAGGGGGAAAGGATGGGAACAAGAGGAGGGAAGAGGGGTAGGGCAAGGTAGTGACTAGATTGGCCATGCTTAAATAGACAAAAGTGAATAGCAATATGTGAAAACTAAATGTCTGAACTGTTGAGGAAGACCAGTAGAAGTACCAGTAGAATGCCAGTGGAAGTACCAGTAGAATGCCAGTGGAAGTACCAGTAGAATGCCAGTGGAAGTACCAGTGGAGTGTCAGTGGAAGTACCAGTAGAATGCCAGTGGAAGTACTAGTAGAATGCCAGTGGAAGTACCAGTAGAATGCCAGTGGAAGTACCAGTAGAATGCCAGTGGAAGTACCAGTAGAATGCCAGTGGAAGTACCAGTAGAATGCCAGTGGAAGTACCAGTGGAGTGCCAGTGGAAGTACCAGTAGAATGCCAGTCGAAGTACCAGTAGAATGCCAGTGGAAGTACCAGTAGAATGCCAGTGGAAGTACCAGTAGAATGTCAGTGGAAATACCAGTAGGATGCCAGTGGAAGTACCAGTAGAATGCCAGTGGAAGTACCAGTAGAATGCCAGTGGAAGTACCAGTAGAATGCCAGTGGAAGTACCAGTGGAAGTACCAGTGGAATGCCAGTGGAAGTACCAGTGGAATGCCAGTGGAAGTACCAGTAGAATGCCAGTGGAAGTACCAGTGGAATGCCAGTGGAAGTACCAGTAGAATGCCAGTGGAAGTACCAGTAGAATGCCAGTCGAAGTACCAGTAGAATGCCAGTGGAAGTACCAGTGGAATGCCAGTGGAAGTACCAGTAGAATGCCAGTGGAAGTACCAGTAGAATGCCAGTCGAAGTACCAGTAGAATGCCAGTGGAAGTACCAGTGGAATGCCAGTGGAAGTACCAGTGGAATGCCAGTGGAAGTACCAGTAGAATGCCAGTGGAATTACCAGTAGAATGCCAGTGGAAGTACCAGTAGAATGCCAGTGGAAGTACCAGTAGAATGCCAGTGGAAGTACCAGTGGAAGTACCAGTGGAATGCCAGTGGGAGTACCAGTGGAAGTACCAGTGGAAGTGCCATGTTCCTAAATGCTGTGGCCTCTCATTATCACCATCATTTACCAAACACCAGGGGCTCTATAGGAACACCTGCTGTCCAAGGAGAGGACTGTGTTCCCCACAACTAATCAAGGGTTGCATCACACAGTAACACCAGAAAGTCCCTAACTGTACAGTGTGATATGTCTCTAGATGGCTCTCATGGTTCTACCACCGCAAGGAGGCATTCATTACATTTCATGAAAATGATATTTTCTCAAAATAGGGCTACTTAATGTTAGATCCCTTACTTCAAAGGCAATTATAGTCAATGAACTAATCACTGATCATAATCTTGATGTGATTGGCCTGACTGAAACATGGCTTAAGCCTGATGAATTTACTGTGTTAAATGAGGCCTCACCTCCTGGCTACACTAGTGACCATATCCCCCGTGCATCCCGCAAAGGCGGAGGTGTTGCTAACATTTACGATAGCAAATTTCAATTTACAAAAAAAAAAAATGACGTTTTCGTCTTTTGAGCTTCTAGTCATGAAATCTATGCAGCCTACTCAATCACTTTTTATAGCTACTGTTTACAGGCCTCCTGGGCCATATACAGCGTTCCTCACTGAGTTCCCTGAATTCCTATCGGACCTTGTAGTCATAGCAGATAATATTCTAATCTTTGGTGACTTTAATATTCACATGGAAAAGTCCACAGACCCACTCCAAAAGGCTTTCGGAGCCATCATCGACTCAGTGGGTTTTGTCCAACATGTCTCTGGACCCACTCACTGTCACAGTCATACGCTGGACCTAGTTTTGTCCCATGGAATAAATGTTGTGGATCTTAATGTTTTTCCTCATAATCCTGGACTATCGGACCACTATTTTATTACGTTTGCAATTGCAACAAATAATCTGCTCAGACCCCAACCAAGGAACATCAAAAGTTGTGCTATAAATTCACAGACAACACAAAGATTCCTTGATGTCCTTCCAGATTCCCTCTGTCTACCCAAGGACGCCAGAGGACAAAAATCAGTTAACCACCTAACTGAGGAACTCAAATTAACCTTGCGCAATACCCTAGATGCAGTTGCACCCCTAAAAACTAAAAACATTTCTCATAAGAAACTAGCTCCCTGGTACACAGAAAATACCCGAGCTCTGAAGCAAGCTTCCAGAAAATTGGAACGGAAATGGCGCCACACCAAACTGGAAGTCTTCCGACTAGCTTGGAAAGACAGTACCGTGCAGTACCGAAGAGCCCTTACTGCTGCTTATCGATCATCCTATTTTTTTTATTTTTTTATTTCTAACCAGGTTAATTGAGGAAAATAAGAACAATCCGAAATTCCTTTTTGATACTGTCTCAAAGCTAATTAAAAAGCAGCATTCCCCAAGAGAGGATGACTTTCACTTTAGCAGTGAAATGAACTTCTTTGAGGAAAAGATTATGATTATGATTATATTATGATTATTAGAAAGCAAATTACGGACTCCTCTTTAAATCTGCGTATTCCTTCAAAGCTCAGTTGTCCTGAGTCTGCACAACTCTCCCAGGACCTAGGATCAAGAGAGACGCTCAAGTGTTTTAGTACTATATCTCTTGACACAATGATGAAAATAATCATGGCCTCTAAACCTTCAAGCTGCATACTGGACCCTATTCCAACTAAACTACTGAAAGAGCTGCTTCCTGTGCTTGGCCCTCCTGAAAGAATGTTGAACATTTGGTTTTACTCGCTTAGAGCCCACGGAAGGAGTAATAAACGGCTCTCTATCCACCGGATGTGTACCAAACTCACTAAAAGTGGCAGTAATAAAGCCTCTCTTGAAAAAGCCAAACCTTGATCCAGAAAATATAAAAAACTATCGGCCTATATCAAATATTTTTTTTTAGAAAAGGCTGTTGCGCAGCAACATACTGCCTTCCTGAATACAAACAATGTATACGAAATGCTTCAGTCTGGTTTTAGACCCCATCATAGCACTGAGACGGCACTTGTGAAGGTGGTAAATTACATTTTAATGGCATCGGACCGAGGCTCTGCATCTGTCCTCGTGCTCCTAGACCTTAGTGCTGCTTTTGATACCATTTGAGTGAGATCACCACATTCTTTTGGAGAGATTGGAAACCCTAATTGGTCTACACGGACAAGTTCTGGCCTGGTTTAGATCTTATCTGTCGGAAAGATATCAGTTTGTCTCTGTGAATGGTTTGTCCTCTGACAAATCAACTGTAAATTTCGGTGTTCCTCAAGGTTCCATTTTAGGACCACTATTGTTTTCACTATATATTTTACCTCTTGGGGATGTTATTCGAAAACATAATGTTAACTTTCACTGCTATGCGGATGACACACAGCTGTACATTTCAATGAAACATGGTGAAGCCCCAAAATTTCCCTTGCTAGAAGCATGTGTTTCAGACATAAGGAAGTGGATGGCTGCAAACTTTCTACTTTTAAACTCGGACAAAACTGAGATGCTTGTTCTAGGTCCCAAGAAACAAAGAGATCTTCTGTTGAATCTGACAATTAATCTTAATGGTTGTACAGTCGTTTCAAATAAAACTGTGAAGGACCTCGGCGTTACTCTGGACCCTGATCTCTCTTTTGAAGAACATATCAAGACCATTTCAAGGACAGCTTTTTTCCATCTACGTAACATTGCAAAAATCAGAAACTTTCTGTCCAAAAATGATGCAGAAAAATTAATCCATGCTTTTGTCACTTCTAGGTTAGACTACTGCAATGCTCTACTTTCCGGCTACCCGGATAAAGCACTAAATAAACTTCAGTTGGTGCTAAATACGGCTGCTAGAATCCTGACTAGAACCAAAAAATTTGATCATATTACTCCAGTGCTAGCCTCTCTACACTGGCTTCCTGTCAAAGCGAGGGCTGATTTCAAGGTTTTACTGCTAACCTACAAAGCATTACATGGGCTTGCTCCTACCTATCTCTCTGATTTGGTCCTGCCGTACATACCTACACGTACGCTACGGTCACATAACGCAGGCCTCCTAATTGTCCCTAGAATTTCTAAGCAAACAGCTGGAGGCAGGGCTTTCTCCTATAGAGCTCCATTTTTATGGAACGGTCTGCCTACCCATGTCAGAGACGCAAACTCGGTCTCAACCTTTATGTCTTTACTGAAGACTCATCTCTTCAGTGGGTCATATGATTGAGTGTAGTCTGGCCCAGGAGTGGGAAGGTGAACGGAAAGGCTCTGGAGCAACGAACCGCCCTTGCTGTCTCTGCCTGGCCGGTTCCCCTCTTTCCACTGGGATTCTCTGCCTCTAACCCTATTACAGGGGCTGAGTCACTGGCTTACTGGGGCCCTCTCATGCCGTCCCTGGAAGGGGTGCGTCACCTGAGTGGGTTGATTCACTGATGTGGTCATCCTGTCTGGGTTGGCGCCCCCCTTGGGTTGTGCCATGGCGGAGATCTTTGTGGGCTATACTCAGCCTTGTCTCAGGATGGTAAGTTGGTGGTTGAAGATATCCCTCTAGTGGTGTGGGGGCTGTGCTTTGGCAAAGTGGGTGGGGGTATATCCTTCCTGTTTGGCCCTGTCCGGGGGTGTCCTCGGATGGGGCCACAGTGTCTCCTGACCCCTCCTGTCTCAGCCTCCAGTATTTATGCTGCAGTAGTTTATGTGTCGGGGGGCTAGGGTCAGTTTGTTATATCTGGAGTACTTCTCCTGTCCTATTCTGTGTCCTGTGTGAATCTAAGTGTGCGTTCTCTAATTCTCTCCTTCTCTCTTTCTTTCTCTCTCTCGGAGGACCTGAGCCCTAGGACCATGCCCCAGGACTACCTGACATGATGACTCCTTGCTGTCCCCAGTCCACCTGGCCGTGCTGCTGCTCCAGTTTCAACTGTTCTGCCTTATTATTATTCGACCATGCTGGCCATTTATGAACATTTGAACATCTTGGCCATGTTCTGTTATAATCTCCACCTGGCACAGCCAGAAGAGGACTGGCCACCCCACATATGCTCTCTCTAATTCTCTCTTTCTTTCTCTCTCTCGGAGGACCTGAGCCCTAGGACCATGCCCCAGGACTACCTGACATGATGGCATCGGACCGAGGCTCTGCATCTGTCCTCGTGCTCCTAGACCTTGCTGTCCCCAGTCCACCTGGCCGTGCTGCTGCTCCAGTTTCAACTGTTCTGCCTTGTTATTATTTGACCATGCTGGTCATTTATGAAAATTTTTAACATCTTGGCCATGTTCTGTTATAATCTCCATCCGGCACAGCCAGAAGAGGACTGGCCACCCCACATAGGAAGAAACCTAGAGAGGAACCAGGCTAAGTTTTGGCCTTTCTAGGGAGTTTTTCCTAGCCACCGTGCTTCTACACCTGCATTGCTTGCTGTTTTGGGTTTTAGGCTGGGTTTCTGTACAGCACTTTGAGATATCAGCTGATGTACGAAGGGCTATATAAATACATTTGATTTGATTTGATATTGGCCAATTATCACACCGTTCTGCTGTTGAGGTATACTGCTAGCCAACTGGACCCTTTGGTATCTTCTAGACTGTGAAGGGGGGGTCTACTGATTTACATGTCAACATCTGCCTGATGAGTCCGTTACTTGTGGATGTATGTGTGTGTGTGTGTGTGTGTGTGTGTGTGTGTGTGTGTGTGTGTGTGTGGATGTGTGTGTGTGTGTGTGTGGATGTATGAGTGTGTGTGCGTAAGTGTGTGTGTGTGTGGATGTATGAGTGTGTGTGCGTAAGTGTGTGTGTGTGAGTGTGTGGATGAGTGTGTGTGTGTGTGTGTGTGTGCGTAAGTGTGTGTGTGTATGTGTGTGTGGATGTATGAGTGTGTGTGCGTAAGTGTGTGTGTGTGTGTGTGTGTGTGTGTGTGTGTGTGTGTGTGCCCTGTGTGTGTGTGTGTGTCATGTGTGTGTGTGTGTGTGTGTGTGTGTGTGTGCGTGTGTGTGTGTGTGGATGTATGAGTGTGTGTGCGTAAGTGTGTGTGTGTGTGTGTGTGTGAGCAGGCCCAAGGACCTCGTGTGTGTGTGTGTGTGTGTGTGTGTGTGTGTGTGTGTGTGTGTGTGTGTGTGTGTGTGGATGTATGAGTGTGTGTGCGTAAGTGTGTGTGTGTGTGTGTGGATGTATGAGTGTGTGTGCGTAAGTGTGTGTGTGTGTGAGTGTGTGGATGAGTGTGTGTGTGTGTGTGTGTGTGTGTGTGTGTGTGTGTGTGTGT